>NW_024882811.1:182500-189288 GCF_019059575.1 Amphibalanus amphitrite | reverse complement strand
AACCCTCCCCGGTGTCCCCTGTCAGTAAATGGCACCTGGATCATTACAGATAAGATAATTTGTCATAATTCTTAAAGAATTGGGTGGTTTTGACTCGTTTACTCGAGGTGCAGGTCGCATTTCAATACTTTTCCATAGGCTTGCAATGTAAAAGGTCACGACTCTGACCTAACCTCAGGTCACAGATCAAAAATTCTGAGATATACAAACGACACATACTGCAGGTACTGTTTTGAAGACTTGATGAGAGGAAAATTCGTGAAAAACTCAAGCTCTGACGTGTTTGCAAACTTTTCTGAGGTGGGGTCAACAACCCGCTCTGGTTACCTGACCTGACCTGACCCGGCATTTTTTTTTTTTTTTTTTTGCTGAGATGTGCGCAATGAGCATTTAGGAAAAGTCACCAATATGAGCTGAATGTCTCGCGGCGTTTGGCAATTGTACAAGAAATCCTGAAAGGCCTCCCCGTCCGAAATAGGGTTAATGTGTATATGAAGAGTTGCAGATGCCAAACATACCCAGATCTAAGACTGCAGTTCCCAGCGCCGCTGCAACGTTTTTAAAACAAACATACATAGGACATACAAACATGTTTATTTGCATCTGTTTTGGATAATAGCAACTCATGGCGCCATCACCCGCGATAACTGTTAGGATTTGAGATATATTTTTATTTAGGCCATTAGTTTGGCTGTAATGTTTATTAATATTAGTTGGGCGGAGTTTGACTCAACCCTACCCCTACACTACCCACATGCGACTGGACGCTTTCCAAGCCCACAAGCATCACGACGCCGAGATGGAATGTAGCCGGGAAATCACCCTCGCCATCTGCTCTAGAGCTAATCGTGTGGGGCGGCGTGTGGCGCCGCTTAGCCTATGGGGGTGCACTTCTAGTGGATGGGGGACGGGGTGCACCTGCACCCCTTTCATATGGAAAGTTACTTCCCTGATTACAGCTCCCCGTATTGCACCTAATCAGGAACGGCCAGCAAACGAAGGAACTATTTCTGATGACAGGCGAATAACCGCTCACGCAAAGCAGAGCTCCGCCCCGTCCAAAGTGGCCAACAAAGCAGAGACAGAGGCAGCATCACATCTTCCATCAAAGAACTGGTTTCTGGCTTGGAAGATGAGCTCCATCTTTGCATCCGAGTCGGTGCTGTCAGGAATCAGCTGGTCTAATGGATGAGAGTAGTGAGACGACTAGCTATTGTATCAGAGCTGCCTGGTCTTCGTAGCATTTGCACCGATTCTTCTCGATCGGACTCTGAATTCTGTCCCTCCTGCGTATTACTTGAGGCATTGCTATGTAGCTAAGTCTTTGGCAGAGTTTCATTATCCATGCTTTGCAAACAGTGCCATAACAACACAGTTAATTAATCACCAAGCTTCTTTGCAAGTTCCAATACAGTTGAATCGCACGCGATTTGAGTGCAAAATCAAGAAAAGTGCCAACTGTTCCCGTAAAATATTTGAATATTGACCTAAAAAAATGAGTAATTTCCAGATAAAATAACAGCGAAATCAGTTTTCGCTTGCCAATAAAACTCACAGATATTGAAGCTCCATTATTAAAACATTTTAGTATATGCCATTCTTGATAAAACTTCTTAGCCACGCAATACCAGCGCAAAATAAAGAGCACACTGAAAACACGACCAATCACTCCGATTTACCATAGGAAATACATAGAAATGTATGTCTCAACTGCGCCAAATATACAGACAGTTATATACCTACATGTGACGTCATGATTAGCCCGACCAATCAAAGCAAGTTGTTTTCAGCCACAAATATTAATTTCTGAACTAACTAGACATTTTTTTAACAAAGTGATTTTAAATTAAATCATTAAAAATTCTGAACTTTTTTATTTTACCAAAACATACAGAGCATGCAGATAGGTCCCAACCCTATTCATTGTCAGCTATCGGCCGTCGATACGTACGAGTATGCTTGCATATAGTGACACGTGGGATGGGAAGGAATTCCGATTGCTATGCTAATGGCT
This sequence comes from Amphibalanus amphitrite, assembly GCF_019059575.1. Taxonomy (NCBI): domain Eukaryota; kingdom Metazoa; phylum Arthropoda; class Thecostraca; order Balanomorpha; family Balanidae; genus Amphibalanus; species Amphibalanus amphitrite. The sequence goes on along the minus strand of NW_024882811.1, from coordinate 187,274 downwards.
TAGTGAACACGGGACTCGCTAATGCAGGGGGATGTCACTACTTTGCTTCGCCATAGGTCCAGTACTGATATCGTCGGTTTCGATCCCGGTGACGTCAGTTGTCTACATCCGGGAACTTATTGCACTTGGTTCTCATTATAGGTGGCCATATTGTTTTGTCTCGTGACGACACATTTGCGTCATCGGGATCGAAACTGGCTGTAAACAAATCGCTCAGTGTCGCTACCTACTATATATGGCCTTGCGCTAATGTGTTCATTTGTAACAGTCAAAGGTCCCGTTGTGCAGAGTGGCGATAACTGATACGCATCATCATTACAAGAGTCCTTTATTCAGTGATATCATAGCTGATGCAACAGTCTGCTCCAAGGATCTGTGGTGAAGCATTACAGCGACGTTACGGGCGGAACAATTCTTTTCATTTTTAATGAGTAAGGGAAGTGGCAACGGCGAACAATGTAAATGCCTGTATCTTCTTATGTTAGCTTCAAATTATCATTTTTTTAATTAAGAGTTAGTCGCTAATATGAAAACCATATTACCATAAAGACATAACAACATCTGTTCCGATCTTCTGATCAGTCTCTGGTAATTGTTTGAGTTCGTAGAACGCTTTCTGATACCATCTGCTACGAAAACCTCTTGTGCTTGCCAGGTGGGCCTACAGGAGATGCCGCTTCCCTTTTAAACAGAACAGACACACAGCAGGCGTTATTTACCGTTCAGCATATTTTCTCTTTAGCCGTTTCAAAAACCAGCAGCTATCTGCGTGCCGCAAACTAACAGCTCAGAGGACAAACGGCCTGAGAAAGCATAGCACGAGATTGTGGTAGAGTGGTTGCCGCCTTGACGACTTGCGATGAGGTATTGAAAAGGATACTATGGCGAGGAAAGAAGCTGGCTGCAAAAGCTAACGGTATGTCCGTACGGGAGCAAGTCCGCTGCCTGCACCGTCCTCTTTGTAACGCCATCAGGCAGCGGCTCGCCAGCTTTCAGCAACAAATGGTGACGGCATTGTATCATGTAACAATATTTGGTCTCCGCACAGCCGAGCCGGCTCGATGTAACTATTGCTTAGCCAAACAACAGGAATGTTATTCAGTGTTCGTAAGACCATCGCTCCATGAAACGACCGGCATCTGCGTCCAGTTCTGTCACATTCTGAGCAACAGAGCTTGGCCAGATGAAACAAAATGCATGCAAGCATACGTTGAAAACCCTGCAGTACAGTGTTGCCTGCAATGCTCTCTAAACTAGCTGTGGATGCAAATGCATAATTTTCCGGATGGAAACGTGGAATTATTGAGCAATCTAAAATACTGAAGGCTGTCTTTAGGGAAAGCAGCACAAAAACAACCAGCAAGATATCAGAGTGATATTTCAGAGCCAGGACTCATACTCCTGAAAGATATCAGCAAACTTTTCAAGTCACCTTCTTAGCAGCTTTCATTCAAGAGCCCAATGAGACCTCCCCCCCCAAGCAACTTGCCCATGTCCAAATATATCCTGCCCTTCGACTACGACGTGGCAAAAATACCGTCCGTCTCAATATAGCCCCTGGCAGCGTGAGTGGTCGCCTGGGGTCAGACCGGTCCATCACCGCTGACCGGTCAACATATACTGAGCGGCGGGGACGCCCGTCACTCGACAGCTGGTTAAATCTCAGTGACGGGGGCTGCCTGCCGCGCTGAGGGAAGGGGAAGACGGGCAGGCGGGTATACGAAAATTAAAAATTTCCTCATTTTGCGCATAAAACGTATGATATATTATGGTAGCAAACTATTATCTTCGATTGTTTGTTAACTAACTTATATCTGAAATGCTCAAGTCATCAGTCGCCCATCACGCAATCAAATGCAAGGTCATCAGGCGAATAGCTTAACTCACTTAGAGAGGTTCATTGCGAGCACGAAGGGTAGGAATAACGGCAAATAAATCCACCAAATCAGAATTCCGAAAATCAACATTAACCATAACCTTTCCCCCCAGAAACTGAGATATCGTGATGGATATGTGATTAGCAGAATAAAAATGAGGGCCTGAGGGTAGGCGCCGGCATATCTTATAACGAGGAATATAGAGGCGACGATGGAGTTGATTAAGCAGGGATGTCAGCAGGGGCTTGGATTTCAGTAAATCCTTCTCATAAAATCACCATAAAACTATATAAAAGAGGCCGCCGTGCATGTACGACCAAACATGTTCGCTACATTGAGAAAAGGTACTATATGACTACATGAAACACTATTCACAGCTGTTTTACTTCAGAAAGCGAAGAATGAAAACGTTTACAACAATAAGCGTGACCTTTGCACTGCCGATGACATAAAGTGTAATCCTGGACTAGGGGGGGGGGGGTAGTAACATGTTAAAACGACGCAAACAAGAAATTTGCAGTAATGAGATGTCACAAACCTGCTGACATCTCACCGCGGAAAAGTCACAAATTATCTACAAGCATGGTGTTAGTCACAAAGCCTCCTAAGGTCCTTTGAGCATCACCAAAATAGAATCGACTGGCATCTACAAACAACTGAAATATTATAACCGTCAAGCAATCAGTACTTACAGACACAAATCGTGTCTCTCTCTTCTAATCCATGACTGTATTACGAGTCACGACAAGTTTAGGTAGCTGACAGAACCAATTTTACTACTCCACACTCCTGCTAGACTTCTGCCAGACTTCACACTTCACACCTCTGGACCACTGACATCTGACAGAAAACCGCTCTAACACTCAGACCAGACTGCTCGTCTCTCACGCTGGACTGCTCACCGGAGGCCGGTTGCAATGTCATCCGGTGTGCCGACTCCATTGTACCCCCCCCCCCGCGCACGCCCCCCTCCGTGTATCGATCTCGACGGGGGGCGTCGACGCCGACGGAGACCGACGACCTGGAGGGGCCGAGGGTCGTCGGTCGGCCCCACGTGCGCCGAGATCGGCCTCAGACTGAGAAAACGGTGGGTTCACAGGGCAGCCGAGGACACTGCGGCAGGGCAAGCATGAATAGAAGACGTCTTGTGGGGCTCGGAATTATTTCAATCTTGAGAAAACAGCTTCATGTGCAATGGAATGCAGATGTTACAGAAATGTAGCTCAACTGAGCAGTGAGCAACCAAGTGCATTTGGAACACAGTGCTGAATTCAATGAATTCAGTGACCAGCAGGCGTGAACCATTGAACATCAATGAGCTACCTAAGAGCACTAAAATGTTCTCCCAGACATGATAAAGTTAATTTTTCACTCAAACGAGCCGCTCAGTGAGACGTGCCATTGATACATCCGACCATCGTTCATATCGAGCCAGAGTCCGAACTTCGGTCGATCTATTCAATTCCACACCAGACCAATGCAGTTATCTCCGCGTCCGCCACTAGAAACAACCACTAGACTTGAAAGATCGAACCGTTCATTGGGCCATTTCATCAGAAAGCCAGCATAAACAACAACAGACACTGCCACTCGCGGAGGAATGCCGAAGTCTTTCACGATATGGTTTTCGTCAACAGTCTAAAATCAACATTCCTGAACAATATAACCGCAAGATCTTGCACAATGCACATGCTCCAACCGCGTTAACCCGGAAGAAGTTCGAATTGCCAACATTTTGCTATTGAATTCCACGATCGCGTCAATAACAAAGCATTGTCTGGTCGGATGTCAACTGATGGGAGAGCGTGATGGTCATCATCGTGAGGCACACGCAAGCCGCATCAAACGCCTGGGGGGGGGGGGGGCTGCACGCATCCAACACCCTAGGGGCTGCACGCATCAAGTGACTCTTGGGCTGCATGGATCGAACGCTCTCGGAGACACAAACGCAGCGAGCTATAATCATTTAGGCAGACGCATGATTCAAAATCTTATACCGGAGAGCACGCCTACACATCTGCGTCGATGTCAGTATCGTGCAGTTGATGTCTACATCATATCTTTGACGAATTTTATGGACAAAATGTCGAAAAGTTCCTCGAAATGGAAATTCATAAGGCATAAGGTGGCCGTTTTGATTGTCAATCACCAAATAGCGGTAGTTCACACAAAGGGCCGATTTTACATTTACATGTGGTAGCGCGACCCTAACCACAGAACTAATTGCGCAAACATACGATGAAATTCGCCTATATGTGGTATGCCTGGATTCTAGACAGGAAGGGCAGGGGACTGCAGCTATCTGAGCGGGAAGGAGCCACCGAGGGGAGCCGGACACGTGGCAGCGATAGATGGCCGGACACAGGATATGTGGCCACATCGACCACTGCAGGACTGGCGGAGGGCAGAGTCGCAGACGGCAGTCACCCGCCGGGGGATCGCTACCAGCTGTCTCGTATAAGCTCTAAAGTCTGGGCTAGGGGGGGGGGGGGGCTGAAACGCGGTCTGCACGCTTGAAAACTGTGTTCCGGGCTCAACACAGGAGGAGGGGCCATCAAAGGTCTCGTCTGCCCTAAAATGCCTGTTTCTAGGTCCCATACAGGATTCACTTGCAAACAGGCACCAGCCTTTCTAGTGCCCGTTCAGTTATTCACTGGATGGATAAAAACAACTCCAAAGCATCACGAATCGGTAGTTCGTGACAGAGAGACATCACGTGATGTCTGCAGCACATTCCAGACCAGCTATTATCAGAGCTTGTTTGGGACAAATCGGTTGCCAGGGGCCGAGTAAAGCAACACGTGATACGGTATATCTTGGAAACGGACTGGCCTGGCAAGCTGCCAAATCCACATCTAAAACATACAGAAACTGGGTGGGACTGACGACATGAATAA
>NW_024882811.1:0-177500 GCF_019059575.1 Amphibalanus amphitrite | reverse complement strand
ATCGATCTGGAAACTTCAGCAACCGAAATAAGTGGGATATCAGGAAGGTCAGCATCAAGCTGTGACAGTACGGAAGGCCTTAAGCTTTGGTCCGTTACTGAATTAAGTATTTCAGCAAAATGGCTCTTCCACATTTCACCAATATTAGAAGCACCAGTGACCCCACCAACCGTAGATGCTAGCGGTGGCGAACTGTTGAGCTTTCTAACTTCATTCCAAAAAGAGGATACATTTCGTGGATACCTGGCTAGCTTATCGGCCATCGACTTAGCCCGTAGATCTTTTTCGTTCCTAAGGCACCAACGCAATGAATACTTGAATCGAGCTTTAGCCAGTCTCAATTGATCATAGATGTAGCCATCTCTTGGTTTACCTACGAACGCCCACAGACAGTATATGTCCCCGAGAACTGAGTGGGCTTCTTTGACAAAGTCATTCCACCCTGGGATGGCCTTGCCATTCCCTGTTACCGCCTTGACAATGCTTCGGCGTGAAGACTCGCGCAGGCATGCCATTATGCTCTGGTAGTATTTGTCTATCTCATCTGAGTGCCTTCTACAAGCAGCGTCTGTGCAATCAAGGACATGGTACGGTACGTCTACGTCCTGGAGAAATTCCTCGACACAACTGCGGTACATCGCTATACTATGTTCGTCAAGAGACGACCAATCCACAACCCATTTAGTGCTCCCAACCTCTTCGTTAGGAGCTGTCACATGTCCAGGATCAGGGGTCGCAAGCGTTACGGTCATGGGAAAATGATCAGAGCCATGAATGTCACCAGAGATAATAATTTGCTGAACAAGATCGTAAGCACTTGAAGTACATACAACATGATCAAGCCATGATTCTGAGGCATGCCCATCATTGACATGAGTAACGGAATTTCTGTCAAGAAGTAAGTCGTCCGCTACAATCAAACTAGAGTCATCACAAAAACATTGAAGCTCTCTGCCAAAGGCCGTAAGTTTAACCAGATCAGCGTTGTAATCTCCAAGTATATAGACGAGTGGAGAGTCAAACTCTTCAATGATTGCTCTTATCTTCCCTAAACAGAACACAAACTCCTCAAAATTATGATTGGCGTTATAGGGCAAATAAATTCCAAGGAACAAGATCTTAAACTCGTTAGAACAATATTCCAGACCAATAATTCTGTCGTCATCAAAGGTCACTACTCTCATAAACGGTGCATACTTTCTTTTCCACATTACAGCTACCCCTCCATAAGGCCTCCCTATAACAATATTATCCTCGGGCTTCATAGAAGATACGCCATACGCCATAAAATCAGAATTGATATTATTTAAGCTCGGAAGATCGGAGGGAAAAAGCCAGTGCTCTTGCAAGAAGATGATATCAGAGCTGTCACAAAGCAACTGAATACTACCAATATTACGTTTCGATGACTGACAATTGTATGTGCTGACCTTCATAAAATTTACAGAGAAGAGGAAACACAGTAAAAATAAGGCAACACTCATGATACAGTTCCCGAGTACCCCAGCACGCATCCTCATACTGTAGCAGTCGCAGGACCTTCAGACAGCGCGTTATCGGCTTTCTTTGAAAAGAAGCGTCGAACTAAAAGCCCCTGTGCCCAAATTTCAGGGTCGAGAACATTGTCAACTGACGGATCTGTCACGTCTAGCCTGTATGACTCATAAGAGTCGTACTTGGTCTTCAGCTTGGTCACGACGACCTCCGCTGCCCCTACCTGTTCCTTTGCATACTCCTTAACCCTCGCCCGCACATGGGGGGGGGGGGTGGTTGCCACCCCCCCCCAGGTAGTCTTTCTGCTCTGCACTCAACATTTTTAGAGCTAGAAGGCTGATTTTTCGTATAGCTGCTCCTCTATCCTTTCTTGATATCCTCTGAAAATTTCAAGTTTCTGTGATTTTTGGTTTCGGAGATATGACCTTGTTAATCAGGTCATGTCATGACCCAAATGGCCAATTCTCAACATCTTGCGCTTGCCATGGGCCTTGTGAGCTTTTGACACCCTGATTTCGGCCTTTTTTGCCAGTCTTACCTCCCACCTATCATGGAACATGTTGTTCGACGATGTACAGGGGTCAAGGTCAGGGTCAAGGTCAACCTAGGTCATCTAAGTTTTAGGCAAGCTGAATTTACTTTTTGTGAAGTTTTTTGACTGCATTTTTGGTAAAAGCTTCTCAGATCATGATTTCATGTAATATGGACCCAAAAACAATCGGTACACACATCAGTATACACACAGACACACACAGACATACAAACACATATAATTGACCTTGACCTAACTTGACCTGAAATGACCTCAGCAGCAAAATTCTGGTCGGGTAGTGTGACAAAGAGGTTCTAGCTGGCTTGGCACCAGAAAACAGCATCGTCATCGGTATTTGATAAGCAGCGCACTTGATATCCAACGGTGACCCAAAACAGCAATATTTTTTAGTTTGACCTGACCTGGAAGGTCAATGACTGACCTGAGAAGGTAAAACTGGGTATCATTGGATTCGTCTCTTCCCAAAGAATCTTTTTGGTCTTTACTGCTAAGCTCTATCTCCAACAGGAACGAAATGGCGCGGGGGGGTGGCAACCCCCCCCCCCCATGTGCGTTCTAGGATGGGAAAATGGCATGTGCGGGCGAGGGTTAACCACCTCAGCATCAGTACCAGGGGGCAGGCGGGACACAAACAGCGACAGGCGCTTTACACTCTTTACAGATTTGATCAGACTGGACATCTGTTGTCCGACAACACTTTTCGGCTCAGCGTTTACTCGATAAGTCGATTTGACAGCAGGAGGCTTACCTCGTTTGGCCCTGTTGGCCACACTCCAACCCTCAGCACCAGGAGGCTCCGCTGCCACAGCCGCGTACGAGGCAGCCCCGGCACCGTCATCATCACGCCGGGGCTGTTGTGGGCCAGCAGCGTCCCGGCCACTGCTGCACGGCTGACCGTTCGCATCCCCACCTACCGCAGGGCCTATTGCCGAAGGAGTGACAGCAGCTGGCCGCGGTCGGGGCGGAGCTGCGGCCTGGCCGGCGGAAGAACTCCCAGCAGTCGCAAGAGCCTTCGGAGATGCAGTGGGGATGACAGGCGTCTGTGACATCACGCTCTCCACTTTCTTCGACATGTCGACACTCACTTGCATAATGCTGTTCATCATCGTTTTCATTTCCGTCATCTCCATTTCCATGAGTTGCTGTTTTCGCATCAGCGCGCTGACATCGATACAGTCCACCGACACTGGCGGCAGCTTGTTCAGGTCAAGAGCGACGAAATGTGGAAGCTCAGCTCTGTCGCATTCAAGAGCCATCTTGTAGATGTCCTGCAAGTTTAAAAGTTTCCTGTTTTGTCCACGTCGACTACCTGCCTTGATCGACTCGGGTACATGACAACACAGCAGACTCTTGGCGGCCTCGACTGCTTCATCGTTGAAAGCTTCAGATATAAGACGAACCAATGCATCTTGAGGGAGAAAATCAATTTTATTCATTACATAACATAACAACTCGTTAATAATAGTCGTCATGTTCACACGCTCACCGGTTACGCTGCCGGCAGCAGATTCCTCTTCAGGTAGATCGAAAGATCTTGCAACACAACGTCACGTTTATGTTGATCCAAAAAACGTGCAAGATTGTATGCAGTCGATCTCGATCATGGAGCAAGAAAACACGTAGTTACCTGTTTTCCAGGATATCTTTCATCTTTCTATCTTCAAGCGAGCAGCCTGACGATAGCCGCCATCCGGGCTGATATTTCACTTAGCATTACGAGTGAACGGGAAGTGCCCTAAACATTGATCGGACATTGAAAAACCTTAGTAATAAAAATTAGGCCGGGGTCTGAAACGTCCATTGCCGACGTTTCGTTCGTGAAAGGCAACGTATTCAAAAGTTATTGCGAAAAAGTCGCGTCCCACGCGGTTTGACGTCCACAGTAGGGCAGTCCGCTATAACTGGGATATCCATCCACCCCGGGGCAGCCCCTCCCCACGTCTATCCCTGGGGATCGCGGTGGGCCACATCAGCCCACCGTGCACCGCACCGTCCAGTCACGCCAGGAATGTGGCAGACAGGACGCGCCCTGTGCACGGCCCGGCTGAGCTGACCGTGTGTTTGGGTCGGCTGCACCGTGATACAACACGGCCAGCGCTGTGTCGGATGGGATCGGTGACAGCCGGGCGGTGTAAGGTGGCGAGGGAACGGAAAATGAACATGAGAAGGTTCGGTCAGTAACCGTGGTAATGTCATACAACTGGAGATTTGCAACGCATCTGGCCTATAATTTATAATCACCAAATTCAGGAAGGACATGTTATAGGCCACAGTCAATATCTAACACTTGCAGATTCCGAAAGGGTTTTGGTTTTTAGAATCAGAAAGTAAGCTGTGCATTCGTGCAACGTGCACTGCGTAGTCAGATGGGAAACACATACAACTAATGAACATTAGTAGTTAATGCATCTCCGGAAGAGGTGGACGAGCCCGGCAGGCCCCTCATCCTCGGGTGAGGCACAGGTCGCGTCCAATAGCTCACCTACCTACCAATTTATCAGATCACCGTCAGAACTGCACGCGACTGACGGGCAGTGGTCGATGGGATGGGCGCGCACGCGAGCGCCAGTACTGACCCAGGTGAAAGTCAGTGTATGATCATCAGGGTAACGCCACTGATTGTCAGTCTAATGCAAGGTCAGCAAGTTGATCAGGAGTCACCTGACTAGCGAAGGTAATCAGGTCCATGCAAGGCCATCAGGTCATCGCTATGGATCATCAGGTCACCTGCAGGTCAACAAACAAGGTCACCGTGCCATCAGATAAGATATGGCAATTTGTAGGTCCAACAGGTCATCGCAAGGCAGCCAGACGAGTGAGAATAGCGTGAGCCATAGCGCTTCTGCATCCGTCCGGAACTCCTAAATAGAAGCGCAGGACACGCGTCCAGAACCTTTGACCGTTGTGTAACAGTAATCTCATGACTATAACGTCATTATTTTCTTAGGAGTTTGCTTTGCTCGCACAGCCTCCAAATTAACTTTATAAGATATCAAGTCTCCAAAAGAATGGAGAAGAGGCATGATAAACTTCTATAGAAAAACCTTTCCCGTTCAATTTTAAAGTCATGAATAAGTGGATGACATGGGGTGAATATTCAACACTGGTGAGGTGAAGGGCCGCTGAAATATGGGAAAAACCACCCGGGAGCACCGTTACTCTTTATGGAAAGCAGCTACTTACGAAATCAACACCAACAGCATGCACCGGCACACATGCCCGGCAACCACAAAGCTTGAACAGAAGCTATGAAGTAAAAATCAGGGAAGACCAATCCAATCTAGAAATCGTGGGAGAGTAAAGCTGCTCCGTAGAACGCAAAGAAAGACAGTGAGAGTGGCATTCCGACAGAGCAGACACTTGAGTCCCAACAGGTTGGACAGAAGAATCCCAGGTGCTCCCGACAGTAGCACCGCACGGCACTTATCACATTTTTGTCGGGCCAACAGCTTTCACTTTTGCCGTGACATCTGAGTTCTGACGCATGGATAATGCGCGACTCGCAAGTACTCATGCTTCAGCAAATTGTTTAACTACCAAAACGTTTACAAAAAGGGCATTAGATAGATATGATACATGAGTGAGCTGTCTTTCCTTCAACGTCACGCAGTCACCACGTCAATGGCAGACATTAACTTCGTCACGAGCGTGTAACGCGTTACAGAGGTCACGTCACAACATCGTCACACAGTGCAGCGGCCCAGCGTACGGAGCCGTCACGGAGGTCACGGGTCGTCACGGACCAGGAGTAACACCGTGACGAGTGCACGCGGAGGCCCGGACACGCATCGTCGCGGATCTAAGAGCCATCAGCCAAGAACGTTGATTCCACCTATCCGTGCTTCTATCCACAGGATACTGAAATCCTTCTCCTCCACGCCGCTACCCCCCTCCGGGCTGGACAGGCAACTTTATCTCATGCGGGCTGCTCCCTTGGAGCGGCACCGCTGCTCCTGAGGGAGCGCACCCCGTAGCCGGGTGCAGTGAGTGCCTTGGGGCTGGGTGGCCTGTCCTCTGGACGGGCTCAGCCCCGGCTACTCACTAGGGTGCCTGCCCAGACCAATGTCTCCCCCTAATTCCTATCTTCCTTCCGGCTCTGCAATGGTCTTGTCGACCGAAAGGGCCTAACCCAACAAAACAAAAACAAACAAACGTTGATTCCGAACGTTGATTCCGCCCGCCCTTCGTTGGCGGGCGAGGTCCTTACCCCCCCCCCCCCCACTTCAGAGGAGCTGGGGGGGGGGGGCTATCAAAGAGGAATGGTGCGAAGGATGGAATCCTTTGTTGCTCATTTCCGTCGTGCGGCACCTGAAATGGCGAGGTGAATGTTCCACGCCACGTGCCAGTGACCTGATATTGAGACCAGAAAACGTTCGGAGGGAAAAACTGCCTTTGTTCGTCGTTCATTTTAATTTCCTCGCACAGGTAAGATAAGCCAACTAATGTAATATAGTTGATTTCTAGAAGAGCATAGTTTCACCCTGGAAAAAAAACATCACGAGACACATATAACACTCATCTGATTCATGCAGAAGACGGGGAGCTGGAACGCCCGAAGTATAAAGCGGAATGTGGCAAACAGCCAGGCTCCGTCATGGCCAATGAATACCGCCTACATGACAACAAAACACTGCGGCGCGGCAGGCGCCTCAGACTACACCTAATGAGCGAGCATATGCGCACAGTCGGCAGCTTATGTGGGAACGGGGCTGAGTGACTTGACCATGTCCAAATTGAACTGGCCAAGATCTCCCACATATAAAAGAAGCACCTTCAGTTCCCAAAAAAGCCGTGATTAAAGTTAGTTTGCTTTGAAAGACCAGCCAGTCGCTCATTGTAGATTGCACTACTTAGAAACCAGTCGCTTCACTGTTCAAGACAATCATCCATGCTCCCGACCATCACGCGTCTCTTCCCCCTCTTCTACTTTCTCTAACCCTCTCTTCACCCGTTCACCGTGCTCGTGCTCAGCAGCGCGCGGCGCCTGGTCACGGGTCACCGTTCACCAGCAGGTCACCGGGTTACCGGACCGGGCAGACGGCAGGCGGCGCGGCGGTGGGCAGCTATTTCACGGGGAGTGTCTTCACTGCACACGACGACAGATGGTCAAACGCTGCATGTCGGCACGAGCTGTAGGATGAGGATTGGCAAGGGGAAAGTCTAGAACTAGAACCATAATTGTTTTATGCATACCTATATGAGAAATCAGGCAAAGGGCACAGCACAGGTAGTTCGAGATTAAATATCGAAGTCAAACAACATCATCATCAATAATGTAGGTATAAGCTACAGAGCGATCTTGCCCAGCAAGTAGCAACAAAATCTCCGGTTCTCGCAACTGACTGAGACCCATTAAGGCACTGAAGCCATCGCAAGTCTGCATATATGCTGCGACTGATCACTTTATGACAACTCAAACTTGGAGGGACCACCAATCACTCTAGCCCCACTGACAGGACCCGCAGCAACGACCACCAACTTGGGTCACATCACCGCCGGGAGCCCATTTCACTTAGCTGCTATCAGAGACATGTCCCTGGCCCCAGGCTACGACACCTATCGGTGACATCTAAACCAACAGCGACGTGCATGGCTGAACAGCTGCTGCGGGTCGACAGAGGCCGATATCACGGGGACAAAAGGTGGAGGGGAAACATTGTGACCCACAAAAGGCTGCGACTTGCGTCACAATGCTCCATGGTATGTCACAGGATGAGAGGTAGATTCCTTACTTAAATCACAGTAATTCAATCAGATGACTTGACCTCCACAGGCCAGACCGAAACAGACGCTCAAAGGAAACGGAACTTTTGCACATCTCGTAGTTGGAGCAGACAGGCGGAAATCACATGCAGCTTGCGGAAGTCATGTGGTTATAGGATGGCGGCAAGGATGAGATGGAGAGTCCATGCCGGTGGTCGCTTCTTCCGCGCAGTTCGTGCTGCAGGAGCCGTTTCCTGAAATCCTGGCAAGCCTGAGGTGATCAAAGTACCAGCCACTAAGCATCAGTCACCTCTTAATGCACCTCAGTGGAAGTGGGGTTTTGGTACGTAAATCGATCGGCCTTTGAAACAGCAGCATACCAGAATGCTGGCTATGTGAAACAAGGCAAAATGTTTTGGAAATGCTACCATAGATCAGCGTAAAATTGTCAAAGGTAGCTTATACGCGGCGAAGGAATATTTAGACTGTCATATGTATCAGTTATCATTCCACGCTACTTTGTCAAAAACATCACAACATACCTACCTCAGTCACTCATCGCCGGTTTTAAACAGAATTCAATTTTGAAAGGATTCATCTCATCATGGCACAGCTATTGAGTCCGCCACTCTCTCTGGCAGATTCAGAGAGTGCGGCGATACCGACGCAGGTGTTGTGTTCTTGGAACTATCGACAGCGATATCGCTAACAGATGTGTGACGAATCGGTCACAGTTTGGAACCGACACTAGTGAGATTGGTCGGAGGAGAAAAAAAAAATAAAGCCGATGCTTAACGTTTAACGCAAGGAGGGCATTTTATGTATGCCACTGAACAACCTAAACATACTCGTATCTTTCCATGAGATATGAGGTCATTTCCCCATTCTCTGTGGGCCATCAAGCTTCCGATCTATGCTCTGACACGGTTCAGAGCACAGCGGCCCTGAACTCGACCCCTGCGGAACACCACACCGGACGCCAGCCGTTTCCGGCCGGAGAGGGAGGACCAGGGCGCGACACCCTGCGTGAAGCCGTTTAACACGCCGGCGGCGCCGCCACCATTAGCCGCCGTCACGTGCATGGCACTGCCTTCCGGATGACTAATGTCATTCCTGTCGCAGGAAAACGCTGGAATAACGCTGGAGGTATCCAATTTTACAGGCCTAATATAATGCATGATTTATAAGAACCAGCATCAAGTTCTCGTGCATAATGAGGTGGTAGCTGAGCGCGGTTGTCGAGCACCGATTAAGCTGCCCATTCTGACGACGATCACGCCCTAAAGGCGCCACGAGATGAAGAGACACCAGTTCCAGGCGCCCCTGGGAGCCATGGCTTAGTGCCGGTAGTGGGCATTTTTGATGATCTGCATTTTCACCACACCCAACACAAGTTATGAGAACATTTCCAACGTAATTGAAACGCTCCCGACTATGACTACATCACTGAATTTTGCAGGCGTCGTTGTGTGGCGTCGTACCCTCGCTTTACCTTTGGCTGCACCGACTGCCGGGCGCTGAAGATTAGCGACATGCACACTGCACACGGCTCGCCGTCGACCGGCCCCGATGGAACCTCTGATACCGCAGATTTACAGACACCACAACACCAGAACCGGTCTGTCGACGCCCCAAGGCTGGTACAGGGCTCAGCCGGATCATTACCAGAGAGCTAACAACGAGCAGGGAGACTGGAGACGTCAGATTCTGGTCCTCTGCGCGACGGGCATTAACGCGATGCAGTTCACGCGCTGGTGAGCAGTTGAATGAACGTTTTCTCAGCACGTGAATTCGTTGGTTTACTTTCACGAACTGTATAGCCGGGCAGTCAGGGAGACGTATGATGATTGGTGGCGTTTCTCTGTTCTGGATAAGCATGTCGGAGCCTCAGGTCGACACAGGAATCAGGATGAATGCACATCAACCGCATTCACTAACAATCATAATCAACACAATACACATGTGACTTTGAGCCTCTGTACAAATGTGGTTATGGCTATTGGCCAGAGACTTACGCCCATTACAAAATGTTTTTCTTTTCTTTTTGCAAGTCGATGTGGGCGTAGCTCAGGTGCATATTCCGATCGCAAATGTTTTTGAACTGAGCCTTCGAAGGTGTTTGAGGCAGGGGCTCAGCCACGGTCATAGGATTGGGGGTTCAAGCCCAAAACATGTACACCCTTGTACATTAGGCTATATTACGAAAGTCAAGTTATTGGGGAATCCGGACACCCGCGACCCCCCTTGCAAAGTCCAAAACCTACATGCTACCCGGAAGACGAAAAATGGCAGGAACTGTCCTGTCCTTTGCTAGATGGAATGTCACCAACAAAGAACGTAGAAAACTGAAACATGAACTTTTGCAAACATGGACCCAATGTATAGCGTTGTCCGTATCGAAATATCCCACATACATTCCCCAGAGACAGGTGATAACTGGCTCCACTTGACTGCAGCACTCGTCTCTCCCAGACCTTGTTTTTGTTTTCCTTGGCTGAAGAACGCAGTTCCAGTTTAGCCCCAGCTAATTGGGATGCAGTGACCAGTGAGGAATTTCTGTTCAGGGGAGGTCTGAGACTTCATTTTTCTCGAGTGCGTGCGGGAATCGGCCGTACTAACGCAAGCACATTTCACATCGGTCAACTGCCAAACCAAAAGAACTCCATATCCCCTCAAAGACAAGTGAAATCCATAGGAAACAATGTAATCGACAGACGCGAGTCAACACACCGACCCTTCTTTAGGTAACATGTAGCAAAACAAACGTTGGTAATCACAAAACTCTTCTGAACTCAATATCCGGTGTCCACTATCGAAAACATTTGTGGGAGTCGGTCAGGATCGGTCTGGTATCCGTGTGTGACAATATTGACCCGCGGACCTGTGCACATTATCGGTGCTGATAGAGGGCGCGACTAATTGGTCAGATCAATGTGGCGATTTTCATACGCATAGTAACAGGTAGCTGCAGGCAAAGTGTAGCTCTGTAGGTACACTGTGGTAGAGTGCGCATACGAGTACAACATTTGGGTGCATGGCAAATCTAAAGTATGCACATTGCGCAATAAACCTACACGTGATAAAAACACACACAGGATCAAGTAATACAACGCCATCTGGAATATTTCAGTCCTTTCTCAAGATCGTAGAATAAATTTGCCGTGGAGCCTCTCCTACCGCACCAGCCCGCAAACAATCACCGAGTGTCGGTTTCACAATCACCAATTGTTGGTCACTCCAAACCAAGGCCGTCGGCACCGTTAGTGCTATGCACGCCATCGCATAGCTCACGGTCGGACCTTACGGTGACCCTTTCACCACCGCCGCCTACACGAATGATCAGGAACATTGTAAGTGCCTTTTAGCACACCTCGTTCACCCCAGCTCCAAGAGAAATTGATCACCAGCCAGTCTCGCCTCCAGGGGTGTCGTTTTGTATAGGCCTGGTAGGGCCCGAGCCTTACCAATGTTTATTTGGGCCCTACCAATGTTCGCTGAGCCCTACCAATCTTTTGTCACTTATCAGTTGATAAAAAATCAAAATAAACAGATAAGCAAATATTAAATAAGCACATATGCAAGTACATAAATAAGGTTCTAGCCACAGTAGGTGCATGTAGCTGACAATGAGGTTTCACGTGTCTAGGACTCCGGTCCTTAATGGATTTTAAGAGGCTCGAAAACGCAATTGGTTATAGAGGTCCATAACTGCCTCTGAGTCCCGCATACCACGCGACCGCCCCTAATAGACCCCGATCCGTCTCCACACCAGCCGCTGGAGGCCCTACACCGACTTTGGAAGGTGCCGCGGTGCTCCAGAATAGGCCATAGGTATATTGATTTGAGTGGGTGATGCAGTCTGATTCCCCAGGGTTCAACGCCAGGTTATTACCGCATCAGACCCCGAAAACTGAAGCTCGTAACTACGAGGGGCGTTCAAAAGTTTCGGGCCGAACAATGAAGGAGTTGGAATTTTGGCCTGCAAGGCGGTGTGTTAAATGATGTGTTATTGGGATGTCCACTTACGCAAATTAAGTAAGTGGCCATCAACCCGCGCGGGGCTGGGGTCTCCAGCCGAACGCGCGGGGCTGGGGGGGGGGGTAAATTTTACCCCCCTGTTATCTCCCGAACTAATGGTCCGATTTGGAACATTCAAACGCCAATCGAAAGATCTCATCACGAACAACTAAAAACATGTACTTAATTTTAAGTTTGAGGTCAAGGTCAAGGTCAGGTCAAGAGTACAAATTGCAGGTTCCTACAGTATCGGCCCTGCACCGTAGTTGCCGAAGAATGGATTCATGGACTGAGACTGATCGCCCAAAACGTGTTCTTAGGCTACCAAGACAATATTCGTTGCATACAATATCATTCAGAGGTCAAGGTCAAGGTCAGGTCACGTCAGGTCAGGTCACCAAAAAACAAAATATAGAAAAGGGCATGTGCGACACATGTTTTATGGGTCATTTTACTCATAGAATTCAATAGGCACACTCAATAAGTGATATGGACCACCTCTGGATGAATTTCAGGTCGAGGTCAGGTCAAGGTCAGGTCAAGTGAGGTCAAATTTTGAAGTTGGTTGTTAAGGCCTAAAAAGGTGTCTATCTGATGCAGTTTTTCACGGCGAATCGAATGGTGCTATTTTTGTTTCCGTACAAGGTCTAGAACTTCCAAAAAATCATTTTTCAAAAATTTTGTGTGTCGTGACGTCATAAAATTTTGAATAACTTCCACATTTTTGAACCGATTCTTCTAAAAATTGGTATGTAGGTGCACATAGACCACTTCTCTGACATATATTCCGGTTTTTTCGATACACTCAAAATTTTGGATTTTATAGTTATTTTCCAAAAAAAGTCAGTTTTTTGAAAAAAATTTGGGCCAAAATCCAAAATTATCAAAAAACCGAGATAGCCATTTGATAGACAAAGTAGAATTACGTATATCATTTTTTGTTACGTCTTGATTCCTTTGAAAATGAAGATGTTAGCGGCGTTTGAATTTTTGCCGTTTTTGAGGTGAAAATGGCGAACATGGCGTCACTAAAACGTCAATTTCTCAAAAATTTTCCGACGGATTTCGCTCACATTTTCAGGGAACGTGTCAAATTGATGTAAGAAAAGGTACTGAAAGTTTGGCGATATTCGCGAGGGGGGGGGGGTAAAATTTACCCCCCCCCCAGCCCCGCGCGGGTTAATTAAGTCTCTTCTGTGATTGATTCGGGCTTGTATTCGTAGATTAGTTCGCCATTTCGGATAGGATGGGCGACGCCCAGAAGAGAGCAGTGATTCGTTTCATAGTAGTTAGTGCAGAAAAGGCACCAAGCGTTAACCCTCGCCCTGGGCATTTTTCATAACACGGCCTGGCAGGGGGGAGGGGTCGATGCGACCCCCCTCCGCTCGTCAACTTTCCAAAACAGGGGCACACAATTGATGATGTGCGTTCATTCGATAAACATCGAGGAGAGGCTATAGGGAAGCTGACGTAAAGTGTGCACCTGATCCGCGACCACGCACCTGCGTACATGGGCGGGATGACGAACAGTGAAGCGATGAGCTTCGAGTTGTTGTCGCATCCACTTTTTTCTCTCCGAACCTTGCACACTCTGGTTAGTGGTTGCCACCTCTTCCCCAACATAAGAAAATTAGCAGCGGCAACCTCGCCAACAGCAGGGAGACGAAATCAGCCGTCTTGGACGTGCAGGATGGGTCCAAAACCCACTTGGTTATGGAGGCCTTGAGGGCTCTCGCGAAGCGCTGCGCGAAATGTGTTTGTCTTAACGGTGTTTATTTGAATAAATGAACTTTTTGGTCTAATGAGTCGATGCTGTATCTCTCTGCTCCTTCATGGTCGGGCCCGTAGCTTTCTGAACGCCCCTCGTACTGTCATCCTTTTATTTTGGCAAGCAGGTCTTTCTAACTATCGTTGTGTTTCCAGTCCTCGTTAGTTGTCGAACCCTTCAATTGGCGTGGGTCTTCAAAACCGTTCCTGGCCCCGCAGCCGTCTTTTTTAGTCGGCTTGGGCCCTCAAAGCTGTTCCTGTCCCCTTTCAGCACAGCCGTCCTTTTAAGTCGATGTGGGCCTCTTTCAGAATGGCGTGCATTCCTCCGACACTATTGCCTATATAACTGCACGTTTTGTGCATGGCGTCCGGTGTGGACCCAGATTTCCAAAGTTTTTTTGTGTTTTTTTTTAATATTTCGGTTAGTCTTGTCAATGACCAGGGCGAAAAACAAGTGGCCGAAGTCCGATGAGAAAGGCAGATTTGGGGGTACCCTACCTTGTAAGCCCCGTCATATATGGCCAGCCGCCGCCTTTGGGCACTACCAATCATTTTCGGAAAACGACACCCCTGCTCGCCTCTCCACCTTTACACCCTCTCCATCGTCTTAGCCGGGTGAATCAAGTTTCGACTCCTTTAGCTGCACAATTTCGGAAGACTTTCATGAGCGTAGGAACCTCACGAAAAGTGTGAGGGGGGGGGGAGTGCAGCGAAACTTCAATGTCACTTTGTGGGGGCCCCAATATCCCTATGAAGAAATTTTTCGCAGTTTTGTGCTCATATCACCTTGCTGAACCATTTCCTGCTCTTAGTTTTGTACTTACATCAAAGATAAAGACTTTTACTTTAAAATGGCTGAAAAGTGGGGGGCATGCCACCCCCCCCCCCCCCCCTGTTCCTACGCCTACCCTACGACTTTGACAGCACAAGAACTCGGAAAACGCTGAATTCTGCCCGAACTTCAACCACTTTGCACGGTTTGCGTTAGTCGTTACAATCACAGACTTCGATAAAAAGGGTTGGTGAACTCTAGCTCGACTCTAATAGTCAAAGAATGTCTCTTGCCTGCGCTGCCGGATCCAATGGTTGGAAACTTAACCACCGTAGCATCGGTGCTTGTCGGCATATCACATGTGTTGGCTCAAAGCCCATGGGTATTGCCGGCAATTGCGTAATCCGAATTCCAGACGCTAGACGCCGGAAAGTCTCAAAACCACCGCCAACGATAATATGCAGCTGGCCTGTGTGCTAAGTTCGAACCCGGCGCAGCTTACTGAATAATGATGCCATGTGCATGATCATTGAAAATGCCATAGACTACTCCGTAATAAAGTGGTCTATGAAAATGCATATAACATAACCTTGCATCAGCTGTATCTTTATTGAAGAATTTCCAAGATCGTCGCAGCCGTGTGCGCATTCACATCCGTGCAAAAACGGACAATTAAAAACGGACAATTATTACCGACAAAAACGGACAAACAAATCGATGTAACAGCCTGTTGCCTTAGCGACCACGCGCAATGCACCTGATGCCAAAGAAATAAATAAAAACTGCTAAGCCACCATATAGATTATATAATTAGCAGAAGTGATGGCCTCAGCGCGGCGGTGGGTAAGCACTGCGCCGAGGCTCTCATCACCGCATCAGTCGTCTTGGTGTGCCGCTGCAAAGGAAGACAACGAAACTGATAATGACATTCCTGAAGCCATATTGGTATGTGGCAGCTCAGAAATCGAACGCCGCCTAATCGCCCTGCTTTCCCACAGACGTTCCCGACTGCGGGAAGTCGGCGACAGGATATCGAATTATCGTCGCCGCCCCTTCCCAACAACCGCCGAGAAGGCGTCACCTCGGGCGTCACTGTGGAGTGTGGATCATAATGTAACCAGGTAGGACGATCACGATAGCAGCAGCGATAACAGGACGGCAACTGAGACATCAGAACTGAGACAAGACAGACATCCTGGATAGCAACCGAGGCATCAGGACGACGACGGAGACGCTAAAAGACAACAAACTCAGTATGAGATTGGAACTACATAGAGAATACAATGTCGCCACCGTTTCGACTATCACTGCCGTGCGTATAGCTTACAAGTGGTAGTAATCGTCTCCTAGGATCCCACTCAAGCAGTCGAATTCAGTTTTTGTTGTTGAGCGGTTTGCTAGTTGTCCTCATCGTTTGACTTTATCTGTCTTCCATAGCACTCATAACGGAGTATCAATTGATTTCCTCGTGCCTGGGTTTCCGTCATGAATCAATGAGCAAAAGTTGAGACTCGAGATCGCCGGGTTGGCCGCTGTTTCTCATTGTTTCCGCATTAGCAGCTCGTTAATCGGTTGTTATTCTCCGGGCGCCCCGCTGTCGCCCAGGGCTCGTACCGGCGGGAGCACGGACACCCCGTGGGACTCTGGGGCGGCCGGGCGCTCCCACCTGTTCCCACTCCCTCCCGCTCCCCGCCCCTCCCCGGCACAGGCTCACCGGAAGTTACCAGGGGTTCACAAATCAGGCGCAGTGGGAATTGGCTCGACATAGCCAGTAAGTCAGGAACCCAGTCAGGGTTGTGGAAGCGATTATGTAGTTACGCGGTAGGAAGGTAAACAGATGGATGTGCAATGTGCATTTGCTTGCAGCTTCTCAACATTGCTTTGAGTGTTTGCTGCACACTGTGCTCACCCCACATTAGAGCATAGTCCCTACTGAAAACAGCACCCTATACCATTTTGTGGTGGCAACTTGTGGTATAGGAAGCCACACAAGGCTCCTAGCGTGGTTACTTATGATGGACATATAACACTATGCAACAAAAAATGAAAAATTTTCTGTTCCTGGAAAGCGACCGAATTTTTCTTATTCATTGGGTCCTATTATAACCGAAATGGGCATTAGTTTTGATCTGAAAATGCTTTTCCGGTTTTCAGAGACGATTTTCGATTTTTAGCCCCGAAATTCGGTTTTTGGCCCACCGTGTCCGATGTAATTGAGTAATCGACTCGCGGTAACTTTCATCGCCTTTCCTATGCCACAAGCTTTCGAATGATATCTGGTTTTGCATATTTGCGTGCAAAAATAACGTCACAAATCTATGTTAAAGTAAGAAAATGTTGAAATTTTGTAAAAATTTGACATTTTTTCGATTTCATTTCAAAATAGAGGAAAAACTAAAGGCCCCATCCAAATTCTGAGCCCAGTTCCTTGAAGAGCATTCAATTTCCGTTCGGAAGGTACCTTTTTAGTGCATTTTATCGGATTCCTGTGGCGTCCAGATTGAGTTAACCTAAACACATATCCTAAGTCATATCACATAGCATTAACCTGATAACGTATGTTAACGCCATAGGATCAACGAGGGGTCAACTGAGGTCATTTTGTTGACCCCTTGTGACCTCGGGTCACACGCAGGAACTTACTTTTGAGCAGTCCTGTCGCTCAGAATCTTGATCTGTTGGGGGCCCGTTTTTCAAGTGACTCAATCTGGACGCCACAGTAAACCGATAAAATGCACTAAAATAGTACCTTCCGAACGGAAATTGAATGCTCTTCAAGGAACTGGGCTCAGAATTTGGATAGGGCCTTTAGTTTTTCCCTATTTTGAAATGAAATCGAAAAAATGTCAAATTTTTACAAAATTTCAATATTTTCTTACTTTAACATAGATTTATGACGTTATTTTTACACGCAAATATGCAAAACCGGATATCATTCGAAAGCTTGTGGCATAGGAAGGGCGATGAAAGTTACCGCGAGTCGATTACTCAATTACACCGGACACAGTGGGCCAAAAACCGAATTTCGGGGCCAAAAATCGAAAATCGTCTCTGAAAACCGGAAAAGCATTTTCAGATCAAAACAAATGCCCATTTCGGTTATAATGGGACCCAATGAGTCCAAAAAAATCGGTCGTTACTCAGGAACAAAATGACTGTTGCATAGTGTAATTATAGTAATATAGCACTGACATGCAAACTCAACGTTGAATACACAAGTCTCGGGATAAGGACGGTCAAAAATTCAAAATGCATCCTACTAAGGCGTTTTTGATTCCAGACACCACCCAGACATCAGATCCTGTTTCTCCATTACCAGTCACTTCTGCACAAGGCCTTCTGATAACACTAACCAGGCCCCACAGACTGGCCGGCTGCCTCTGCAGTAATTAGCGGCACCGTGTTTGTTTACTGGAGATAGGGTGCTCGGCAGTGGCGGCCCGGAGTGTCTGGCATAGCTCGGATACAAGGTTTGGTGACGTCAGAGGTCAGTGTAAATGCCATCGATGATTGGATGCGAATGTCAGAATAAAGACTGCAATATATGTAACTGTAATATGTTTATCATTTTGTAGGCTGAAGAAGCGGCGGTTTGTTTTCAGCTCTAGGATAGGGACACAAAACGTAGACGTCGTGGCGAAATATAAACAATGAGTGATTGAAAACAGAGAAGCGGATTCGCTGCCTCTATCTCAATGTGAACCGAATTTTAGAGGGAGACGGGGCGCGGCAGGCGGCCATACAAGCCACCACACGATATCATACTCAGTATTCAGTAAGATCGTCCCTACACTGCATGGGCTCCACTTCCATCCCCCAATCATCCTCCATCCCTTCGCTCAGCCCCACCATCACCGCAGGGCGACGGCAGGCATGGTAAATAATGCGGAGCTACCCTCACCCTCCGACCGACGAAAACAACAGGTACATCAATCGATAGCGTTCGGCAGACGTCTGCGTAAATTAGTTATGAACATGCAGAGGCGGATCCAGCTCAGTTTTTTTTGGGGGGGGGGGGGCAAACCATAACAATTTATCGATTCTTTCCATGCCTCGTCCATAGGCGAAATGTTAAAATTATGCCGTTTGGGAGGGGCAAATGCCCATTTTGCCCCCCCCCCCCCCCCTGGATCCGCCACTGTGAACAAGAATCAACAGTCGATAACCCGTACACGCAAGAAAATACCACTTTGAAAACACCGTGGAACCATCAGGAAATGCTTGGTCAGCGAATGTTTGCGAGCTCTGCGGAGCTACCCCAGGCCGGTCTCTGGTTCCTGTCCACTGTGGCAGGGCGCGAGTCCATCTGTGCTGTTTCTCCCCTCCTCCGACACCCCTCCCCTCCGCGGACGACCCTCCACCGCTGGGGTCACCCCCCGGTCCACAGGGGCGAGGGTGTCGCCCTCGTATCCCGTGGGTATTTACACACAAGGGCAGAAACTACGGAGGGGGGGGGGAAGGGGCTTTCACGCAGGCCGTCACGAATTACCGACTGAGGGCACAAATGTCTCACAAGGATAAGAATAACATGGGACTTGGAAGAACAGGAGAGAGGCTGCGGCAGCTTTCGGTAGCCATGTAACTTCAAGTCGATGAAGGTATTGCAGCCACTAATAGCGTCGAAAACTTCAGTCTCAATTGCGACGTCTCAACGCCAGACTGGAAGCATTCCCCGGTATTTCACCGGCTAAACATCACCCCTTGAAATCCTAATGTCCACGGCGGCCCAGAAGACATGCCCAGCACAGGTGGCGAGCGGAATGCCACTGCCCCAGCCGCCGCGCCGGCCTGGGGTTGAATCGATCGACCGGCCGGCCGGCCTGGGCTGGGCTGGACCTGGGCTGCCTGGAGCGAACCGGACCTGGCGGGGCCGGCAGGGACCGCTACTCGGCGTCATGGCCGCAGTCGGTGGCGCGGAACGACGCTGCTGCATCTCTCTGGATGGACAGACCTCGGATGGATGTATTCCGGAGTCGGGTGATGATAGGGTACCAGGAAAACCGCCGCGGGGTTCGAGCAACTGGTCGGGACGGGGAGACAGACACGTAGCGCTTCGCCCCCCCCCCCCCCCCTCGGCGTCGGCAGAGGGAAGGGTCAGTGCACCACTCTCTCTGGCCGTCGGGGAGAGAGTATCGGTGGGAGAGAAAGAGGGTGGGAGGGGCGGCAGATGGCTTACCTGAGCGGTAAATTCCAGCGACGCGGAGCGACACCCCACACTTTCACTACCGACTCACAACTAGCGTGGCGTCCAGCCGGTCTTCTGCTACAGCCACCGGCAGCCAATCAGAGCGCTCGGTAGAGCCACGCCGGCTCCTGCGACCAATCAGAATGCAGTACACAACTGGATCCGTATACACGGCCAGCCGGTGTAACCGGTGTCTTCCATGGACCATGCATTTGACTTTGAGTGTAAACTGTAAGCGTTAGTTGCTCCGCCGTAGGTATGATAGTTTTACAAATTACAATACATCGGTGATCGGAGTAATTCGAACTTCGAAGTTCGAGTTCAAATTAGGTACTTGTTGAAGATTCATGAACGTGGTCACTGCTCTGTAGAGCTCGGAGTGGAAGCGAAGTTGGGGTAGGTAAACAACATAACGGGCACACGTGCAGGCGTGCAGCCCAAACCATAGGCGGCGGAACGGCGGGGCACTGGGGCAACGTGCCCCCTTTGATTTTGGTATTTTAACATTAGCCCTATGGGTACCTATTGCATGACAAGAATGGGCCAATGGGACATAGGCGGCGGAACGGGGGGGGGGGGGGCACCGGGGCCCCGTGCCCCCTTGAATTCTGCAAGGGGGGCACCAATAGCAAGGTGCCCCCTTAAATTTGATGTATTAGTACCAGGGGCGGATTCGGGAAAACTTCAAGGGGAGGGTCATGAATCGAAGTGGTGCCCCTACCTATGTATACCCAAAATTAAAACCTCAACGGATTTCGGCCACTTAATTTTGGTGGTGTCCATTTTCAGTTTTTTTTATTTTCTTTATTTTTGGTTAGTCGTGTGATGACTGGTGCCCCTGCTAGGCCGCTGGTGCCCCTGGAAAGACTGTGGTACCTACCTACCCTGCCCCCTGACAAGCCTACGGTGGGCCCTGCACATTACTTAGGTGCCCATGGGCCCTGACAGGCCCGTGGTGCCCCTGACAGGCCTGTGGTGTCCTTGCTAGGCCTGTGGTGTCCCTGGGCCTTGGCAGGTCTGTGGTGCCCCTGGCGAGCCTGTGGTGTCCCTGTTAGAACGCAGGTGCCCTTGACAGGTTTGTGGTGCCCCTGACAATCCTTAAGTGCCAACGACAAGCTTGTGATGCCCTTGACAGGCCCATGGTGCCCTTGCGAGGCCGGTGGTTCCCCTGCGAAGCGGATAGTGCCCCTGGCAGGCCTCTGGTGCCCCTGGCAGGTCTGTGGTGCCCCTGGAAGACCTGTAGTGCTTTTACTAGGCCGATGGTGCTCCTGACAGGTCTGTGGTGCCACTGACAGGCCCGTGGTGCCCCTGCTAGGCCTGTGGTACCCCTGGCGGGCCTGTGGTGCCCCTGTCGGCTGTCAGGCCTGTGGTGCTCCTGGCAGGCATGTGGTGACCCCAGGCCCAAAGTCATGACCCATGTGACCTCCCCCCTGGGATTCGCCACTGATAAGTACTGCGATGGCTTCTTGGTAATTTGATACATGTAGGATTAATGGAATTTATCAAACGAGAATAAGGAAGAGGCAAACACATAGTGTGCCCTCTGCGTCCCGGCTCCACGTCCACACGCGCGTGCTGCGGTTCGCGTTCTGTATTTTCCACACTCGATCCGGCCGCCCGCCATCGTGACCCCGCTGACCTCTGACGTCACGGACGGTCAGCCGGTCAGCCCGTGCCCCGTGTGGGCACAGCCCAGCACATCTCCCCCTTCAAAAAAAAAAAACAACAACAACAGTATAAACAAGCAATGAGAACAGGGAAAATAACGACACAGCAAGACACTCACGAATTCCTGCATTGAATCATTGCGGAGAGACCAAGTAGCGACTCATCCCAGCGAGCGCTCCACCCAGTCCGTCAATAGATCCTCCCACTCCGGGTCTTCTTTGGAGACGCGGGAGGCTGGGTCAAAGCGGGCGGGAGTGACGCGTCTGGTTGCAGCCCAGCTGCGCCCTCGCCGATCTGCTGCCGTTGTCTGCTCAGTGAGTCGCCTGGCTGTGATGCGGCCGCCCCCTGGCTGGTCCACCGATCCCCTCTGTCCAGATCCTCCGACTGCGGGCTCCCGGCTGTGTGACCATCTACGGGACGGGAAAGATGCGTTAGCGATGTTGGCGCGCTCGCCAGGTGGCGTCGATTCCGGACGTACAAACCGTTGTCAGTGGCGATCACATAGCTCCGTCCTCCCGGTCTCCGATCAACTACGCGTCCGAGAACGCCCCAGTCACTATCATTGCTGGTCCGAACACGCACACGTTCACCCCTGTCCAGCTCAACAAGAGGCTTAGCACCGTGACATTTATCAAATTTTCTCTTCATTCGCCTTTTGGCTTCAATGTCCCGCCTGTTTGCCACCCGCCAAATATCCCTTACCGGACTCGGCGGGCTCGGGAGACGAGTTTGCAGCGTGCGCCCCATCAGGAGCTGCGCCGGTGCCAGACCCGTGGGCTCGACTGGAGTAGTCCTGTAGGCCATCAGTGCGAGATGTGGGTCACGCTGCTTCAGGCACCATTTTGCCTGCTGCACTGCTTTCTCAGCTGCTCCATTTGCCTGAGGGCAGTAAGGATCAGTTACGCGATGACTGAACCCGTATGCAGTGGCAAAGTCCTTGAACTCTTGTGAGACGAATTGTCTTCCCCCATCTGAAGTTACTAGATCAGGAATGCCATATCTGGCAAAAAGACACTTCATTTTCTCTATAACGCTACCGCTGGTGATGTTTCCCAGTTGTTGAACCTCTAGAAATCGACTGAAAATGTCAACGGTGACCAAGTAGCTGTGCGAAGCGTGCTGACAAATATCGGTCGCTATGTGTGACCACGGTTTTTCAGGCGCTGGCGTTGGTATCAACGGCTCTTTCCTTTGGACAGGTGAGTGAATCTGACAGAACTGACAACACTTCAGATACTCTTTCAAATCTGTGCTAATGCTGGGCCACCAGATTGAACTTCTAGCCCTGTCACGACATTTTGATAGGCCCAAATGTCCATCGTCATGCAATCTACTCAGCATTTGCATCCTCATCTGGTAAGGAATCACTAGCCGACTTGCATACATTAGTACGCCATTGGCGACACTGAGCTGATCTCTTACCCCGTACAGCGGGTGTGACCTGGCTCTCGCCGTCCACTCGCTCGTTGTGTACTCCATGGCTGTCCGGATGTTGTCATCCTCCTGCTTAGCCCGTCGGACCTCCGTCAGCCTGCGGTCAGTCATGGGCAGCGCTTGAAAGGTGCCAGTCACGTAGTCATCAACATCTTGCTGCAACTGCAAGCATGTGTCGTCGACACAGGGCATCGGCTGACGCGACAAACAGTCTGGGACACAGTGCTGAGAGCCTGGGATGTACTGTACTCGAACGTTGTATCTCATCAGCCTCATCAGCATGCGTTGACACCTAATGGGTGAGTCAGTGAGTGGTTTCGAATTAACCAATGGGACGATCGGCTTATGGTCAACATGTGCTGTAAACTCAGGGAGACCATAAAGATATGTGTGAAACTTTTCACACGCCCACGTCAGACCCAGCAGTTCTTTCTCAATCATGGCGTACCTTTGTTCCGTAGGAGTGAGGAGTCTGCTCGCGTACGCCACCGGTCTGAGCTGGCCATCGTGCCGTTGCAGAAGACAGCCTCCAATGCCGTAGCTGGACGCATCGGCGCTGACCACCGTCTCACGAGTGCTGTCGTAGAAGGCTAGAACAGGAGCCTCCTGCAGCATCGCCTTCGCCTTTTGAAGTGACTGCTGCTGCACCGGAGTCCACTGCCACGCCGCGTCACTCTTGAGTAGGTCGGTCATGGGCTTCAGCACTCCTTGCAGTCCTGGAACGAACTTACACAGGTAGTTTATCATACCGAGCTGCTGTTTCAGCTCTTTCACATTTCGGGGTGCGCTCAGCTTCTGGATGGCAGCCACCTTGTCTGGGTCAGCCTGGATCCCAGCACTGCTCACAGCATTGCCCAGGAACTGGATCTTCCTCTGTTTCAGCACACATTTCTTCCTGTTCAGCTTCAGCCCTGACTGGCGGATCCTGTCAAGGACAGCTGCTAGGCGTGTATCATGGTCAGCGTCAGTTCCATGCACGACGATATTATCCATGTAACAAATCACGCCCTCGAGCCCTTGGAGCATTTCTTCCATTTTTCTTTGGAATACCTCGGGTGCCAAGTTGATACCCATGGGAAGGCGAGAGAACATCTTCCTTCCAAAGGGAGTGAGAAATGTGGTCAATGGTTTTGAGTCCTCGGAAAGTGGCATTTGAAAGAACCCAGATGATGCATCAAGTTTGCTGAACTGAGTGGATCCAGCGAACTGACTCGACAGCTGCTCAAGGGTCGGGATGGGGTGGACCTCCCTCTTCACCGACCTGTTCAGCTGCTTGAAGTCCACGCAGATGCGCACTCCACCGTTGGGTTTCTTGATCGGCACCATCGGAGCACACCAGTCCGTCGGCCCGGTGACTGTCTGGATGATACCGCAGGCCTCCATCCGTTCCAGCTCCTCACGGATCTGCTTCATCAGTGGGAGCGGCACGCCTCTTGCAGTCGTCACCGCTGCTGGAACGGCGTTGTCAGTGAGCTCAATATTGATGGGACTGGTCTGCATCAAGCCTGTCGTGCCAAACACATCGGAGTGGGCAACAACACCATCAGCGTCAACAAACTGAACCACGCCCAGCATGCTGCTAGTCGATCGAGACAACAGGTTGTACGACATTTCTGTGCACTGAAAAAAATTTTTACTCAGGCCAGGCATTACTCACTAATAACTCATGAAGAAACTCAGTGAATACGATAGTGGTGCTCACTTATTGGCTGATCTAACTCACATCACCAGGGTGACTTCGTTATGCGTGAGTTCTGAGTGCTTAGTTTCGTGAATTCGAACTGAGTCGGAAATGAGTTTTGCTTGGGCAAATCTAGTTTCCTGCGCAATGCATGAGTTCTCGCGAATTCACGTGCAGTTGTGCGTGAGGTACCCCCAGCTTGAAGATGCGCGCATGCGCGGCAGGGTGAGTTTCCTGCGTGATGCGTGAGTTCGCGTGATGAGTATTATAGCCGTTGCGTTCGAAAACCGCGGCGCGCGCTTCAGTCCGTTGTGGCGCGGTGACTCGCGTAGTTCACGTTGAATTGTTGAGGCTATTGTGAAATTGTGCAGGAGAGTGCAGGAGCGGGGAAGGCGTGCAGCGAAGGATGGGTAAGTTATCTGTGAAGAACTCGGTGATTGTCGATGAAGCTTTTATCAATCGCATGCGCCGCGGAGAACAGGGAGGTGAACTGATGGACCAGCAGACATTCCCCGCCGGCGTCAAGAGGTCGGTGCCAACCGTGAACGACGGAGCAGATCGATCGAGAAACTGAGGGATACCTACCCGGCATAGTTCGAGAAAGAAGAGGTGAGTTATGTTATCTTTAAATTAACCCTCGCCCGTATAGGGGGGGGGGGTCGAACGGACCCCCCCCCATGATTTTTCGCAAATAACTCGCGTAAAAAGCGGCCGATCGCGACGAAACTTTCAGTACCCTCGCGTTCATCAATTTCACACCTACCCTGAAAATTTCATGACCCTGACCCAAATGACCTTTGACCTGTGACCTACTTTTCGAGACCATGTTTGGCTGGAATCGCGATTCGGCGTGTGTCGGCTCGCATTAGCCGCGCGTTTGCAGTCTTTTCGTGGTTTCAAGCGTTCAAACATGTGATATGATGTTGCCCCCATGCATTAGGGTGCGTGTCAAGGTCACCTGAAGGTCAGGTCAGGTCATTGACCTTTGATGACCTCGGTTCACTTTTTCGAGTTGTACATGCTTCTAGGCCAGTTTTTGGAGCTGAATTCGAATTTAGCAACCATATGAACATTTACGAAGTAGTTTTGGTGCCTTCGTAACATGTTACGAAGCTGTCAGAGGCGGTTGCCACCTACTACGAATACCCTTACTGGTTGACCTGACCTGACCTGACCCGACCTGGCCTAAATACATGAAGACATCATCTGTGATCAAAACTAACATGATATTCGTGATCAGCACCCCTAAAAACCTCATAGCAGCCACACTTTACGACGTTCTAACAGGTCCCGATTTTCCCGCCTTTGGGGTCATTGACCTGACCTGCAAGGTCAACCAATGACCTAGGACCTTAAAGTTGGGTATCATCGGCTTCCTCTCGTCACGGGCAACACGCTCGTTTTTTCCGCGAAGCTCTAGCTCGATCAGGGGCGAAACGGCAAGGGGGGGTCCAACGGACCCCCCCCCCCCCCCTTATACGTTCGCGGCTGGAAAAACACCAATACGGGCGAGGGTTAAAAAAAAACATGTTTGTGGGATAATGTTGTCCTTATCCTAAAAGAACGTTCATTTGACCCTTTTTACTTCTTTAAACAAGAGCTCCGTCACGACCCGATGTTTTTTTTTTGGGGGGGGGGCGCAGGTTGTTTGAAGTCGATTCTTTCCATGCAGCACCCATAGGCACAATGTTAAAAATGTAAAATATTGGGGGACACGTCCCCCGTACCCCCCCCCCCCCGGTGGTGGAGCCCATGATCTTAATTCCGCTCGCTGAACCGTTTAACCCGCGCCCCGTAGGGCTACCGGCGGACCCTACCACCCGTAGGGGGGGGCCGTTTCGGCCCCCCCCTAAGATCTCGGAAAGTTACCGGCCGATTTTCAAAATTCAAACGGCGTTCGATAGCCCCACCCGGGAACTACCTTGTGACCAAATTTCATTGACCTAGGTCAAACCGATGACGTCACAGGTCAGGTCAAAGGTCAGATTTTCACCGTTCACAGGCAATTCAAGAAATGTGCTGTGAAAGCGAGTAAATGGGTAATTTATTGAAAACCATCGATGGTACATTGTTCGTCAAACACATACTTTGCTATCTGAGGTCACTGATACCAGGTCAGGTCACAGCGAGGTCAGGTCACCGGGGGTCACAATATGAATGTGTCGTGTGATACATGTTTTATGGTCCATTTTACATGACAAATGCGATTATGTGGGTTAGGCAGCCTTTGGGGCCAGCCTAGGTCACGTTTTTGTGAAGGTCAGGTCAAGGTCAGGTCAAATTAGGTCAAATTTCAAAGTTGATATTTTTGCATAAAATGGGTATCGATTTGATGCAGCTCGTCACGGGGAGTCTAATGGTGGTCTTCGTTTTGCTCTACGAGTTCTAGAATTGCCAAAAATTGAGTTTGAAAATTTGACGTCATAATTTTTGAACAGTTTTTTCGCTATAACTTGGCCAAAAAACGAGGTATCGATCTGAAATTTGGTATGTAGATAGAAGACGGTAGGCACTATCACATACATTCCGGTTTTTTCGAAATTCAAAAAACTTTTTGGATTTTTTGGCGAATATATCCAAAAAATTGCTTTTTTGATTTTTGGGGGTCAAAACTCAAAAATTTCAAAAATTCGAGATAGCAGTTTTGTAGCCCTGTCAATTCTACATCTTTTATGTCTTGATCATTTTTCTGTATCTTCAAAGCTGTAGTCCTGACAGGTCTTCTCGCGAAGGTCTTTTTTCGGTCGAAAATGACAGAACATGACGTCACTCTGACGTCATTTGTGGCCAACCTATCATAGCCTCTGGAAAAATTTTTTGTCACAATGTGTAAAATTGATGCCCGGAGGGGTCCTGAAAGTTTGGTGGCGATATCTCCAGCCGTTTAGGAGATATCGACCGAAAAGGACAGGGAGGGGCCGTTTCGGCCCCCCCCCTACGGGGCGCGGGTTAAGATTTTTTGTCTCGTTTGTGCTTATTATTTTTCCGACTGTTATTATTTTTTCCGACTGTTTTTTTTTCTTAATGCCTACACACATATTTTCGTACACTATTCGATTTCAGCGAGCATTTTCAACCTTTCTTACAGTTCTGGTGCGAGTTCGACCGGGTGGTGGTGGGTTGCTCAGCCGGCTCGAAGCCGGCACTGACCACTACGAGGCCTCGATGCACCGGCTTAAATCATGGCTAAGCCGAGTTCAGGCGGCATGCTTCAGCACAAAAGGTTTGTGTTTCATTATCTGTTCATTTTTACACAATAAAATAAGGAAAAGCAACGTAACTAGCAATTAAGTATGTGAACGTGCTTCAATATTATACATGCACCAATATACAAACATTAATTGCGTGTATCATTTGCACATTAACTGATGAAGATTATTATTATTATACACTGTGATTGTTTAGATTATACAATATATTAAATATATATATAAATATAATATATATATATATATATATATATATATATATATATATATATATATAATATAATATAATTTATAATATACGGCGAGACGCGTTTGAACGTGACATAATCATTTCCATTACTGTTAAAGGGACCCTCCCACCTTCAAAAAAGTTAATGAATTGGCACGAAAGTGATGTCGCTTGGTTCAGAAAGAGCGAAAACGAATATCTACCAAATTTCATCGAAAAATATTCACCGGTTTTCAAGATATTAGACTTTTACTTTTGTTTACTTTTTGGGACCTCCGCTGTTCCTAGCGACTTTATTTGAAAGTGCGGCATTTGTTGCGCGCAAAGCAGCATATACCACCGCGTGCTACCAAACGTTTTAGTAAAAGATTTAAAAATCGTTAGATCTCCGCTGACGTCACAAATTCTAAGGGGGCATACCAATGCACTAGCCCCTTAGAATCCGAAAACTGCAAGTTTGAAATTCCATATTTCCTAATTAAAGCATTTGTCGATGTTGTGAGTGCCCAAACCGGTATTTGCAGGCCATGGCCACCAATTTGGCTATCTCAACTCAAAACTAATGTTAAGGTGGGAGTGTCCCTTTAAGTATAACACATTTTATGTGATTGTTTCAAGTTGATTTTAATATTGGACGCCCATGGAAGTGTTTTGCGAGACTAAAACCCGTCTGTTAAGGTGACCATCCCACCTTGACCCGCGCTGTGCTGGGTGGCGTTTTACGCCCCCCCCCCCCCCGCCCCCTCAGGTTTTTCGCGAATATCTAAGAACGGCGGCGCGCAGCGCCACCATTTTCGGCACACCTGCTCATACATTTTTTCTGCATATGGAAGAAATTTTAGACCCAGGTCGTTCAAGGTCAGGTCACGTCAAATGACTTAACATAAGAAAATTTTCAATGGTCGCTGACGGTCGCACCGTTCGCAACGTGCCATGGAAACGGTTCGATATTTTTGTCATTTTCGCTCAGGGAATTCACCGCTCGATTTCACACCAGTTTGAGGTAAAATGTCAAAAAAATATCGAACGGATTTCATTTTATAGCGTTTTTGATACTGTCCCATGTCTCAAGTATCAACCTTACGGCATGTATAAAATATATTTGCTAGTGCAATAAAACACCTCATATGTGTTCAGCTTGACGGTTTGGATCGACTGATATGCAACATGACCTGGTCAGGTCAACCTGAGGTCAAGTTTTAAAAATGGTCTTTCAAGGTCATTATTATAGTAAATTATAGTTCATTCGTCCCGACGAGAGGAACACTACGCTAACGGCAAAATAAATGTCGTGACCCTTGAGTGGAAAGTATTTTTTATTGAGTGGAAAACATTTTCGTAAAAACGGATTTTTTAGAGTTTTTGCTCTCTGGAGGCTTAATTGTTGACCTGAGGTCAAATCTGAGAACAAACGCCAGCAAAAAAAAAATTGTCGAAAGGGCTTTTGACTGCATTTTTCCGCGGGCAGCTCTTTTGGTTCCGAGTTAAGCACCAGTTTTTCGAAAATATTGAAATAAGCAAAATTTGGCCT
Organism: Amphibalanus amphitrite; assembly: GCF_019059575.1. Taxonomy (NCBI): domain Eukaryota; kingdom Metazoa; phylum Arthropoda; class Thecostraca; order Balanomorpha; family Balanidae; genus Amphibalanus; species Amphibalanus amphitrite. The sequence goes on along the minus strand of NW_024882811.1, from coordinate 148,257 downwards.
TTCCTGACCTCTGGTGACCTGGCATTTGACTTGACCTTAAAAATTACCCAAGTATTTCCTTAAATATCTGTTATGCTTTTTCGAATGCCGCTTACTGCGTGTCGCTACGTGGCCCAACAGCCGAGTTAGAAGAGGGGACGTGAAGACGACCCCTCCCCCCCCCCCCCCAGTACATCACGGTAAACTCAGAGCACCAGCACGGCGCGGTTTAACATTAATTTTGAGCTGAAGTAACTTGATAACTTTTGATATTTCAATCAACTTGCATGCCCTATAACTTCCGTTTCTCTAACTGGCAAAAGAAAATCTGACTTTTTTATTGTGTTTTCAGGGAACGGCCCATTGAGCCTCCTCTGCATCTTGGCGGAGAAGGCGTCAGTGGTGGCGTACACGGGTGACGAAAATTTGGATCACCCCCATCATAACAAGTCCGAAGGAAACGAACGGTGCCGCCTCATCGTGGAGCGAACGGAAGTCTTGTGGGGATCCATGGTTTGGAAGGGAGTCTTTTGCTGTGGGCGACGGCGCACTTTGTGCTCAATCAACAAACGGCGCACGAAGTGCGAAACACGCTGTGGTTTGTGTGTATCCATGTACTCCACACACCATTCAATGCTGAGCGCCAGCCACCTGTAGCCGCGAAGACTGAGGTCGAGAAGCTGGCAAAAGAGCGAAGCTGAGCTGACGTGGAGTCGATCCCTCCCCCGACGCAGTTTGGCGTGTGTCAGAATTGAAATACAGCGCAATGCGACCGTTTCTACAAACATGTATTCCTTGTAAGGGCTGGGGCGAATAGTGCAAGACTAGACGTTGGTCGGGCATGGTATAATACAGATATGTATGCTGGTTTTGGGCAATGATTCGTTATATATTGGCCAATCCCAATATATAGGCTAGCTGCCTGGTTGTGGCTGTTGTATCAGCATCATGCATGCACATTGCATAATGCTGATGCGGCAGCTGTTATCATGGGCGGCGAGCCTATACATTGGCTTGAGCCAATATAAAACGAATCAGATCGGCCGTTTCAGGCGGCGCCTGAGTAACACCCGAGTGTCGTATGAGTTATCGATGTGAGTACGTCCTGAGTACAGCCCTAGTTTTCACTGAATAACCGATGAGTTCCACCTGAGTTATGGCCGAACTACCACCTGAGTTATACATTAGTACCAGCTGAGTTACATATGAGTTACTTCCTAGTTTTTCATGAGTAATGACTTACTATTACCTGAGTTTGGCCTGAGTTGTTTGAGTAGGACATGAGTTACGCATGAGTACTTAATGAGTTTTATCTGAGTTTTACCGTCGGACAAAATGGCAACTCACTTTGTTACTCACATGCTACTCACTTGCAATGAGTTTTGCCCGAGTTTTACCTGCGTTCCGCCCTGAGTTTTACCTGAGTACGCGGATTTAGAGTGAGTTCTACCATTGGACAAAATGGCAACTCAGTCATTACTCAGAAAAGTGAGTAAAAATTTTTTTCAGTGTGTCTACAACGTAGAAATCTTGAACGACTGTGCTCTTATATGACATCTGACCCTTGAACAGTCCAAGAACTTTCAATGGACCACCCACACTTGTTACTTTTGGTTTACATGGGCTCAGTGCAGGCTTGTTTGCCATCTGATCGAATTGCCTTTTTGTAATTACATTGATATCAGCATCAGTATCAACTTTAAACGTCATCTGGGTTCCCTCTACTATAGCGTCAATCATCCATCTCCGACATCTGCCATCCTGCACATCACCCAAGAACAGTTCGTCCTCTGCTGTGACCTCGTTCACAGTACGTTGGCGGCTCATGCATACCGACTGGAAGTGATCCATACCACCACAAGAGAAGCAGTTTGCCCCTAGGGCAGGACACTCACTTGGAGTCCGGTGGCGTCCTCGGCCGCAGTACCTGCATGTTCCGTGCTCCGGCGACTGCCGAAACGCCTGCCGCTGCGAGCGCCACGGCTGCGGGGGGCGAGGCTGGTAGTGCTGGCGCTGCTGATTCGACCGATACATCGGCCGGTACTGCCGACCCTGCGGCCGATACTGCGGACGCTGCTCCTGCTGCTGAGACTGCTGAGGATCACAGCGCTGCTGCTGGGCAGCGTCTGCCTGGGCACTGTCGACATCAACCTCATTATTCACATCAACGAGGTCACTACTTCGTAACATATCGATTACTTTCTCAAGCGTCATGTCAATCTCCAGTGCCTGGATTTGAATTTTTCTAGCTAACTCTTTGCTTGACATCCCGGCTATTAGCCTGTCCCTGATCCGTTCTGCTTTGGTGTCACCAAAACCACATTTTTCAGCCAGCAATAGGACCGCGCGAATAAATGCTTCATTTGTTTCTCCACGCTTCTGAGCTCGTAACTCGAATGCCTGTCTTTCTGCAATGATATTTGTCTTTGGCATGAAATACCGGTTAAATGCCTCCGTGACGGGCTCAATCAGTTTCTTATCCTCTTCTCGCATAGCAAAGCTATTCAGCAGCTGCTCGGCAGCGGGTCCCATCGAATAAATGAGTGCACTGACCTGTACCTCCTGGGGGTCCTTGTAGAGCTTCGATGCCATCTTGAATCTCGTCCATCTGTCTCGCCACTGAGGCCACACGGACGGAGTTGAAAAATCAAACGAGTCTGGTGCCTTGAATGCCATTTGACCTCTTCTGAATGTACCGCACAAAATCTTCAACCGTATGTCTTTACAAATCCTGCAGGCTGCGCCATGTGCCCTCTGCGTCCCGGCTCCACGTCCACACGCGCGTGCTGCGGTTCGCGTTCTGTATTTTCCACACTCGATCCGGCCGCCCGCCACCGTGACCCCGCTGACCTCTGACGTCACGGACGGTCAGCCGGTCAGCCCGTGCCCCGTGTGGGCACAGCCCAGCACACATAGGTACAGGTCTCGCGGGTTTTAGCGGTAGGTGACTCGGCGAGCGGGAGGGCAACCAGTTCCGCCTCTGTATCGGTGACCATTTGCTCCACCCAGTTACTCGCGAGTGCGTACTACGGCACATAGTAAAGTGGGGAGGGAAGGGTCAGAGTGGCAGCCTGCGTTGAGGCTAGAACCGGTTTCTATCGTCTGGGCTGGCGACACGGCATACGGTCAGGGGACGGGGAAAGGTCAGAGGTCACTCACAATGTGCAGTACCGCGTCCCGTCCTTCTGCGTGCTGACCAGCGCACGACCTCGGCCGTTGGCCAATCGGCATTGAACGGCCAAGGCCACCAGTAGCCAGCGGGCGGGGCGAGCCGACAGCGTGCCGATCCATAGTGGTCCAAAGTTTTAGCCGCTTACCATGGAGGCCGGGAGACGACTGTAATGCTATTGCCTATTTCATGGGAACAGTTCTGTCATTTAACCGTGACCTGCTGAGACTGGAGGTCGTTTAACACCGTTTTGTTTTCTGCTGCACTGTATTTTCAAAACTTTGTCACAAAACTGACCAAGATATAGTTGTACCTATGAATGAAATTACATCACTTTCAAAAGGAAACTAGGCGTAAAAATTTGAGTCTGGACATTACTGAAATCTGTTTTTTTTTTTTTTTTTCATTGTTTTTGGAACAAAACCAATGTGAGCCGCTAAAAAAGCAAAAAATAAAATGGAATATTCCATAACTCGCACCCATATCGGTGTTTTCGCAGGCACTAACGTATGGGCGGGGTGGATCAGACCTCACAGTTGATCGGCTTCTGATCAAACTAGAGCTTCATGAAAAGAAGGAACATGTTGCACGTGACGAGAGGAAGCCGATGATACCCAATTTTTAGACCATACGTCAATCGTTAACCATAGGTCATACGTTGACCTTCCAAGTCAGGTTAATGACCCAAAGGTCGGAGGGATCGAGACCTGCCTAGAAGTTTTTGTTGTGAGCTTTTAGAGAGAAAGGGAGAGGGGGAGAGAGAGAGAGAGAGAGAGAGAGAGAGAGAGAGAGAGAGAGAGAGAGAGATAAATTAGCCTTCTTAGAAAACGGTCGGTATATGTATTTATGCGACAATACATAAAATTAAAATGAACCTTTATCCTTCTCACAGCTAGCCTGTTCAAGTGTTTCCATTTCTATATCGCTAATGTTAAAGAAATGGAAACGTGGCCTTTAGGCCATGTGACCAGAAACCGGCAGCTAAACTGCGGATATTCTTGGGGCGTGGAAACATTGAAGATTGACTGTGCCGCAATGTCACCCCTAGTGGTTATAAACCTGGCTAGATCGGCTCCATGCGCTCAGCAGATCGGCAAATTTGTAGTTAAACAGCCCTGAAGGCACCGGCCAAGTAAGCCACAAGGGACCAAACATCATTTCACATGCTAGGACGTTTCTAATCACAAGTCTAGAAATGAGCGGTTAACCCACGAGCCGCTGGGAGGGGGGTGGAATAAAGCTGCTCCCCCCTTCACGTTTTGTGAATATCTCCGAAACCTGATGAGCTACGAACGTGAAACAATTGGCAAAACTTGGCATGTCATTTTTTTTTATAAATTTAGTCCGAACCTTTTGATGGGAAGGATTCACAAGGACAGAGCCACCGCTGAGCGAAGCTTGTTGCGATGACCCTGCCCTCTACCCTCCGATCGCGCAATTCCGATTCTATGGCAGAATTTAGAGTCCAAAGTTTTACGTGCGCACAAAGCCGCGGACGGCCCGTCCCCTCGCTGACTTCGCCTGGCTACGGCCTGCCACCAACCGCAACCATACCTGTCAGGAGGCCCATAAATGTCGAGCGCCCGTCGCGCTTCGAACCTGGACTGTCATAACCGGGAACGCGTGCTCTCACCACGCGGAGTCCAACGCTCTAACCAACTGAGCTACGGGACCGGCAATTCACATGGGATTGACACCAAATTGGAACACAACCTCGGCTAGGTATTCAGGAAGATGTGTGCAAAGTTTCTCTTCTCTTTCTCTTCATGTTGCGACGATATCGTCGCAGAAGTAAAGGGGGGGCAACTGTTGCCCCCCTCCCCCCCCCCCCCCCAGCGGCCGGCGGGTGGCGCGAAGGCCCAGTGCAGCGGCCGCCGGGGTAATGAGACCTGACACGCCGAATGCCCATTCTGGCCTAAACGTAATGGGCTCTAAAAAGTGGTCACAAGGGTCTTTAAATTTTCAGGGTAGGTGTAAAATATCAAATTGCGGATGGCCTGAACTTATCCCGGCTCCTGACCGCATGGATATTTATTTACTTATGGTGAAAAAATAACTTACGGCACTGAAAGCTTCGCAGCTATCCGCCACTTCCTATACGCCAGTTATTCAGGAAAAACTGAGGAGAGGGGTTTATTTTATCACCCCTAGTAAAAGGTAGGGTTTGAATTCCATTAAAAGTAAACGGTAACATCAAAAAATAGCATTTCTTTTATATTTCTCAATAAAAATGGTGGGTTCTTTCGTTACGGAGCGAGCGAAGCGAGCGTAGTCTTTCCTTAGATTAACGGAAAATTCTGAGTATGAGCGGCCGGCCGGCCGGCCGGCCGGCCGGCCGTGGTCACGCTTTTGCGAGGCTTATATCTCAGTAACCACTTGACCGATTTACACGCGGTAATTTTTGTAGGGTAGCTTCATTCCTTCTACCAAGTATTGGACTATTCCCGATGCATGTGGGTGACCCCTTATGCACGTGCCACGTGCAAAACGAAGGGGTGTCAGTTTTGTAATTGTTGCAATATCTCGGTAACTACTTGGCCGATTGCGCTGAAAGTTGGCATGTAGGTAGGCACCCACTAGGCACTGCATATACATGTGCCAGAGTTGGGGTGCTGCTGCACGTGCGCACGTGCAGGGGTCGTTTCCAGATCTCGGGAACGACTGGACCGATTGCGCTCAAATTTGGTACACGGTTAGGGACCGGTTAGTAGGGTGCCGTGCACAAGTCAGTTGGGACCCATCTTGCACGTGCGCACGTGCAAGGTGCCGCTTCCAGATCTCGAGAACGGCTGGGCCGATTGTGCCCAAATTTGGCACATCGCTAGAGACCAGTTAGTAGGGTGCCGTGCACAAGTCAGTTGGAGGTACCCCCTCGCAATTTCGCACGTGCAAGGCCCACCCTCTCGCTCGCTCCGTTAGTCGCCCCAAAAGGCGTTATACTGGTAATTACGGAGCGAGCGAAGCGAGCGTAGTCTTTCCTTAGATTAACGGAAATTTCTGAGTATGAGCGGCCGGCCGGCCGGCCGTGGTCACGCTTTTGCGAGGCTTATATCTCAGCAACCACTTGACCGATTTACACGCGGTAATTTTTGTAGGGTAGCTTCATTCCTTCTACCAAGTATTGGACTATTCCTGATGCATGTGGGTGACCCCTTATGCACGTGCCACGTGCAAAACGAAGAGATGTCCGTTTTGTAATTGTTGCAATATCTCGGTAACTACTTGGCCGATTGCGCTGAAAGTTGGCATGTAGGTAGGCACCCACTAGGCACTGCATATCCATGTGCCAGAATTGGGGCGCTGCTGCACGTGCGCACGTGCAGGGGTCGTTTCCAGATCTCGAGAACGGCTCGACCGATTGCGCTCAAATTTGGTACACAGTTAGGGACCGGTTAGTAGGGTGCCGTGCACAAGTCAGTTGGGACCCACTCTGCACGTGCGCACGTGCAGGGTGCCGCTTCCAGATCTCGAGAACGGCTGGGCCGATTGTGCCCAAATTTGGGACATCGCTAGAGACCGGTTAGTAGGGTGCCGTGCACAGGTCACTTGGAGGTACCCCTCGCAATTTCGCACGTGCAAGGCCCACCCTGTCGCTCGCTCCGTTAGTCGCCCCAAAAGGCGTTATACTGGTGTTAATAAATGTTTATTAGGTAAAAAAAATTATAATCTTAGTTGACCATGGCACGACATTTCCAATCTATTTTAAACCTAAACCACCATCCCGTTCGTTCTAGCCCCTCCCGCCTGCCGTCCCCCCCCCCCCCCACCACCACCACCACCACACCAGCTGAGTTACAAGGCTGAGGCGAGCGCCTCCCCTTCATGTGCGCCGGGCTCTCGTGACCTCTGGCCTCACCGCCCGAGGGCTCGGCCGCTGTCCAAGGACGCCCTGCGCGGCGGGCCGCAGTGATAGCCTCTGCCGAGTCCCGTCTCTATCCACCGTTCACCACGCGCTGGATTCATTCATGCCTCTGTGTTTCAGCGTCCTACTCGTTGGGTGGCACCACTGTAGTCATAGGCGACTGCAGGGAAGCCGCGGCCAGAATGCCCCAAACGGCAGATTTTGAGGTTTTCTTTAAATTTCTCCGAAACTAGCCGGCATACGATCAAACCTTTTTCCATGATCATGGTAGGGAGCTATACGAATAAATCGGTCACATCTTTAAGCCTGCAAAGCTGAAGACGAAAAAGATATAGCCGGAAAGGCAAAACCTACCCTTAAAACCTTTTTTTTTCTTTTTTTTTTTTGAATTTTGCTCCCGACAGGCCGAGGCCCTGGTCGGGGTAGGGGGAAGTTACTAGCTGGCAATTAGCCAGATCTTCCGTTTTACTTTACTTTAATGCCGGCTATGTTATTCCGGCCCAAGGCAATATCAAGAGCAAAGTTTACGTTAGACCGGCTCATGTGACGTCCGGTGGGAGCAAGTGCAAGGGAAAGCCAGAAAGGGTGCCAGAGTGGCAGTGCCGAGAGGGATTTTGAGTACTTACATTTCTTGCTGCTGAATCTTGATGCTGAAATGTGGTAGTGTTGCAATGTGTGCTGTTGTTGTGTTGTGAGTTCCACCAGGAAAGTCCTAACTAGAAAAACCTGGTGCCTATCTTAGAGGGCAAAACCTGTGCGCTTTTGCCAAATTGCACAGGAAAAATCCCTTTGCTTTGATATTACGTTACGTTATATCGCTAATGTGTAAGTCTGTTTGTGGAGCTATCGCCTTCATCCACTCCCGGGGGCCATGGATGCAAGCCACCTAGGCCACGCCCGGGGTGTCCGGCCAGATAGCTTCTGTGTCTCGAGTGGCAGTGTTGCCAGGTCGAGTGATGCCAATACCTCCAGAAAATGTTGTAAAAACCTCTAGAAACCTCTGTTCCATTGCCGCTGATTATGATGTATATATACCTCCATACCTACTTCCGTATCACAAACTGTGGCGCTGTTTCAAAGCACGCTGCCATCCGCTGCCAGCGCGTGATGACATCATCAAGCCCATTGCTCCAACACTGCCAAAGGGTCTGTTCCAGTCGCACTTCCTAACACCTCTAAGCTCCTCCAAGATTGCTTCCCTGTTCCAGTGTCAGCTCTAGCCCCTACAAATCAGGAGGTTCCTGCTCCAGCCTCCTGTATCTTGCTCTTGGAGGAGTTTAGAGGTGTTAGGAAGTGCGACTGGAACAGACCCAAAGTGTGACGTCAGCGCGCTGGCAGCAGCTGGCAGCGGGCTTTGAAACACCCGGTTGTATCCCCAATCAAGATAATTCACTCATCCTTCGCATGCCTTCGCATTTGTCCACATAACTTGGTGGACTTGGTGCCCACCGTGGGCACCAGGTTTACATAGCTTTGGTGCCCACGTGTACATAGCCTTGATGCCCACGGTGCCCACGGTATATCGAGAACTTTTAGCTGCAGCCGGCGGCCAGAGCCTCAATAGTGAACAAGCCAAAAGTAGGTTATTCATTTCCATCAATCTGTAAAAAGTGTGTTTAACATGCAATACTTAAGGATAATAACATGAAATTATGTACCTAAATAGTTCTCAAGAGACTTTGACGCTAATTTAATTGCCTTTCCTCGCATTTTCAGATTACCTCTAGAAAACCCTCTAGAATCCGGCATTTTTCATGAACCTCCAGGAGCCCCGAAACGGTCCCCTAAAACCTCTAGATCTGGAGGTTTACCTCTAGACCTGGCAACACTGTCGAGTGGGCCTCAACCTTTAAGAGGGATCCCTGTCGAGAACCGCGAGAGGGATGGGCAGGTGCCGATTGCCGCCGCCGCCGCCGGAGGGACGCAAACGCGCGCGCTCGCAAACATAGACGAAATCACGGCGCAACAAGAACAATGGAAACAAAAACAATTACGATGAAACCACGAGAGAAACCAAGAGAAACCAAGAAAAACCAAGAAAAACCAAGAGAAAATCATGTGTCCAAGGAGTTGGGGGAGGAGCCCACCGCCGCGTGCCAATGGTCCCCGCGGCGGCGGCTGGTGCCCGTAAGCTCGGGGCTCCTACAAAACCCCCACCAAGTGCTGACTGGTATGATGAGAGAACTGACGTTTCAGTGTGGACTCCAGTGACGTAGCAATCCATTAAACGGGTCGTTGCGGACGGCATAGTGCCGACACCTCTTTCTCCAAGCAGATGGGGGGCAGAGGAGCCCGCCGCCGCGTGCCAATGGTCCCCGCGGCGGCGGCTGGTGCCCGTAAGCTCGGGGCTCCTTAATTGACATGGCCAGTATCCAGGAAATCAAAAAGATTCGCGAGACCTGTACTTGACCCAGTAAACATACCGACGTCGGCCGACGTCGGGGTGACGTCGGCATCTCAGCATCGGCATGCCGACGTCGGCCTGACGTCGGTCCAACCTCGGCACGACGTCGGCTGGATGTCGGGTATGCCCGCATGTACCGACGTCCAGCCGAGGTCCAGCCGACGTCGGGCCGACGTCGGACCGAGATCAATTGCTGAGGTCCAGCCGACGTCGGGTCGACGTCGGGGCGATGTCGGACCGACATCGGCCGCTGTTTTGACCGTTAAAATAATATAAAATGCATGTTTCGTGTTTCATAAAGAGCTTCTGTATTCAAAATATCCTCAGGAAACTCAAATCTTCCTCCACGCCGCAACCCCCTGATCCGGACTGGACGGGAAACTTAATCCCATTTAGGATTGCCCGTAAGCCGAGCTCGCCCGTAGCCGGGTGCAGTGAGTGCTTGGGGGCTGCTCGACCTACCCTTTGGTCAGGCTCAGCCCCGGCAACTCACCAGGGCCGGGCCCAGTTCATATAGAAAGGCCAGTCGGCATGAAGTGTCACTTTGCCAAAGTGCCACTTATCAAAGGGACACTTTGGGAAACGTTGGTGCAGGACGTGTGTAAGGGTGGCTATATGAATCCATTTGTGGGGTCGCCCTTTCCAATAAGTGTCACCTAACAGCAATGGGACTCAATGGACTGGACCCAGGGTGCTCGCCAAGAAGACCAATGTCTCCATCCTATCATCCTTCCGGCTCTGAAATGGTCTTGTCAGACCGAAAGGGCATAACCCAACTGAACCCAACAAAACAAACTAAATTCGCCATCTGGCTGCGTGGTGTAGTGCTTAGCGCACTAACCTCGCGTTCAAATGACACGGTGTTCGAATCCCATCGCCGGCTGATGCTTTTGGCGTGTGGTCCCAGTGAACATGCCGACGTCGGCGACTGGGGGGCTCGAATCCCGCCGCCGGTTGGTATTTTTGGCGCGTTGTCCCAACAAACATGCCGACGTCGGCCCCGTCGGTCCAACGACAAACGATCTCGTCAACCTCGGCAGACGACGGCTCGGCCCGACGTCGGCTCGACGTCGGCTGGACTTCGGCTGGACGTCGGTACATGCGGGCGTACCCGACGTCCAGCCGATGTCGGGCCGACGTCGGCATGTTTACTGGGTGAGGATCAGCTTAAATTTAACCACACATACTGCCATGTGGTGAACCAGGTGGTGGGGGTGAACTGCCATTTTTGTTTGGCAAAAAAAAAAATAATAAAATCATCGTGTCAGGGTTGTGACGAAAAATAAGTGGCCTAAATCCGATGAGAAAACAGGATTTGGGGGTACCCTAGGTTTGGCTCCTTGAGCTGGTGCCCCCCTTGTCTCAAATCCTTCCGCCGCCTATGCAATGGGACCAAAAGTCGGCAGTGCCCCCCCCCCCCTTTAATTGAAGGTGTTCCGCCGCCACTGGCCCAAACTGATCATTCAGAGACACCTCTTAGTGTGAATGAGGTATTGGTTCGAGGACTCTCTTCGGACGTCATTTACGGTTTATTTGGACATATTGTGCGTGAAATGTGTTAAAACTTATTTTCATAGTGATTTTAAGACTCATCTTCTAGGTACCTATTATTGACGACAAAATTTTGCTTGAGTGGTTATGGTATACGGTACGCAGCCGAAAAAAAACGGATAGAAGTAAAAAATAATGTTATTAAAAATGTAAGACTCATGCTTTAATATGCTCATAAAACAGTCACTGCCCACTGTTGAAACCAGGGGAGGGGTGGTAGGCATTTTGGGCAACTGCCTCCCCCCCCCCCCCCCCAACCGTAGCGCCCGAGGCGAGATGTCGACAAAAATTGAGTTTATTCGACAATAAAACGAAAACTAAACAATGTTTGGGAAACACCTATACGGGCCAGGGTTACCGTGTCTACTTTTGTATTACATACTTGAGCTGATCCATCTTTTGTTCTCTCAACCCATGCGATAGCTCTCACTGATAAATCCAGGCAAATCCGATGACACCACGTCATCTATAAAAATTATTTATAAGCGCTGCTTCATGAATTCCTGCTAGGTGGCAGTAGTATACAACAGCTAGGTCCACTTTCCCAGCTGCTCAGCGCCTCAAGGGCATCGTGGTGAGCCTATCGACTAGTAGTTGCTCTCAATCGGCACCAGGTGGCAGTGTCACGCAAGAGCTGCTGAGTGAGTGCTCAATCAATGCACGCATGGTTATGTCAGTACATAGAAGCCGTACCTACTAATTATTCGCCAGCTTCAAGAATGAGGATGTGTTGATAGGTAATACCTATTACATATGAATATCATGCAAGAATTAAACTGTATTATGAACAGCCTACCTACTGGTATTGTATTATCGCCCGAATTTCTTTAGTAAGAGATGGTCCCAAAGACAAAAAATATGGTCCCAAGGCCTTTAGTTCGCTTATCTGACCACATAGGTACCTAAATACCTATTGGCTACGAGTTGAGCTGCACTCGTCATTCATATCGTATCATTCATTCATATCCCGCGCCCCGATGGGGGGGGGGGCAGAATCTGCCCCCTTCCGTTTTTCGCCAATAGGGGAGAGTGGGGTAATTTGGCCGCTTTTTTTTAGAAAACGATGCAACTAAAAATCGACAACACATTTCTGCATTTTCTCAACGCTGACAGGTTTGGCATACATTTTACTTCCTTGGACAGTAAACTTGAAATGATTGAGTAACTACTTATATTGAAATTGTGGCGTATTACAAAGGTCTGCAAAGCGGCCAAATTGCCCCACTAGCAGGGTTATTTGGCCGGGGGTGTGGGGCAATTTGGCCGGTGTTAGTTTGAGGCCATGATTTTGGTTATAGGCGAGTCAGCTTCACATTCAGCAATGACGCGTGTCCTATGACGCATTTGAAGCATTTTGGAGGTTGACTCAGCCGTCACAGGGGTCGAAAATAGTCATAATAGCGGCTCTAGATGCGATGACAGTTTTTTACGAATAACTTTTGAAGTAATCAAGTTAGGCCAAAACTAAAAGTACCATCGTAATTCTCTACTCATTCCGCATCGAAACATGTTTGTGTTGACCTCGAAAGGTCAAGGTCAAGGTCAAGGTCAAGGTTGGCTTCAGGTCACGTTACCTCAGGTCGCTTGACCTCAAGGTTACGTGAGTTCAAGGTCATCATGTATATCATTCGATGCGCCTTGACGAGCTGAACACAATGAGACCACTTGCGCGGCTGTATCTTTTTTCTGTAAGTATTTATTAGCAAAAAAGCGTTAGGAAACCTTTGATGACGTCACATGCCCTTACAGCTGTCCAATAGGAAATATGGCATCAAGGTAGTCAAAGTTGGTCATGAATTATATCCTTTATGGTATAATTGACCATGACAACTCGGCCGTCCCAGCATAGTGACTCTGAGCGCACCGGCCAAGTTGCCCCGCTAGTCCCGGCCAAATAACCCCACGCTGCCATTCTGAAAATTTTTGTCTATAAAGTCGTCATGGCTGTACAGAACTAGATGAAATTGCTCTTGGAACCACTGAACACCCTCAAAAATGGCGCTATAATGTTGGAATTCGTTTACAGCCCAAATACTACATGTTATACAAATTTTTAAACGGAAGTAAAAATTACCATTTTCTAACGTAATTCACCTTTTGTTAATTTTGAATAAAACTAAGAGGGGGAAAACTTTGACATTTGTTCTCGAGTTAGTTCTGCCGATGACAAATGAATAGAGACTAAAGTTATTTCATTCACTTTTATCAGCTTTCGTACAGGTGGGGGCGGCCAATTTACACCACCGGCCAAATTACCCGACTCTCCCCTAACTTCTAAACGCGTTAACCCAGCGACGTCAAACTTTCAGTACCTTATCATACATCAATTTGACACGTTCCCTGAAAATTTGAGCGAAATCCGTCGATTTTTTTTTTTGAGAAAATGACGTTTTAGTGACGTCCTTTTTTGGGAAAATAATTATAAAATCCAAAATTTTTAGTGTATCGACAAAACATAATATTCGTCAGAGAAGTGGTCTATGTGCATCTACATACTAATTTTTAGAAAAATCGGTTAAAAAATGTGGAAGTTATTTAAAATTTTATGACGTCATGAAATACAAAATTTTTGAAAAATAATTAAAAATTTTACAAAATAATAATTTGAAGTTTTAGACCTCGTACGGAAACAAAAATAGCACCATTCGATTCGCCGTGAAAACTGCATCAGATAGACACCTTTTTAGGCCTTAACAACCAACTTCAAAATTTGACCTCACTTGACCTGACCTTGACCTGACCTCGACCTGAAATTCATCCAGATGTGGTCCATATCACTTATTGAGTGTGCCTATTGAATTCCATGAATAAAATGTCCCATAAAACGTGTCGCGCATGCCCTTTTCTATATTTTGTTTTCGGTGACCTGTCCTGACCTGACCTGACCTTGACATTTAAATGATATTTTATGCAACGAATATTGTCTTGGTAGCCGAAGAACACGTTTTGGGCAATCAGTCTCCGTCCATTCTTCGGCAACTACCGTGCAAGGCCGATACTGTAGAAACTAGAAACTTACATTTTGTACCCTTGACGGTTGACCTGACCTTGACCTGACCTCTGACCTACTTAAGCAAAAAAAGTTGGGCTCTTAAGTTCCGCCTTGTTGAGAGCTTTCGATCGCCGTTTTCCCTGTCTTTCTACGACCATTGGTTCGGAAGTTAGACAGGGGGAGCAGAATCTGCCTCCCCCCCCCCCCCCCAGCAGTGCGCGTATTCCTGAATAGCCCAGCGGGGCGCGGGATATCATTCCATGGAATGATAGGAGATCGCGATTATTTGAACAGCGCGGACCAAAGGGTTGCTGCTCCCAATACGTTTTTCGCGATTCCTCGGAGCACGCTTTCGAGGTTGAACATTTAAGCCAAGTCTTGTGACATCAACCGCATTTTCAGGTCAGGTCAGGTCACTGACATATGACGTCATAAGTAAACCTCTGCTGTATCCTATAAGTAGGTAGGTACTTACACCAACAGTATAGTCAACTACAGAATGATGTTCCACTTTTCACAGGCAATTATTTGCCTGGAGTGGTAGGCTGTGCCGCATCACACGGGCTGAGTTCACAAATTATAGCTTTGTCCCAATGCTCACAAACGACACGCTTAATTGCGTAATAAACGGCACAACTTAGCGCTCCGGTCAACTGACAACTTCTGAGGAGTGGAACATCATTCTGTAGTCGACTATACACCAGGGAATCCTTCACAGGATGATAAAACCTAAGTACATAAAGTAGCAAGCTCCCATGGCCTCACAAGGTGTCTATCTCATAAGTCCGTACTCTATAAGCGACAGTACCTACCTGAGGTCAAGTTGGGCATATGAAATCGCCGCTGCCTTTCGGTTTAAATGTAATGAGGGAAATATGTTTCAATTTTCAAGTTGCCTCAATTACATAGGTATTGCATGAAATCGTAATTTCAAACCACTTTGCAAGGTCCGATGCATAGGTTTTGCATGGTGGACCTTGTTTGCTGTCATACTGAAGAGGGAAGGGGGAGGGTCCATTTTTGTCACACCCCTCCAAGAGGGCCGACCAAGCCTTTAAAACCGGCTGGCTCCCTTGGATCCACCAGTGAAAAAAATCCTCGCGGGCCCGGCGTTTTTCGCCCCCCCCCCCCGCTCCTGGCGAATATTTGCGATAGCTCCCGAACGCCTAGGGATAGGAAAGCGAAACTTTCAGTACCTTTTCTCCTATCAATTTTACATCTTCTGAAGTAAAAAAATTGTACCTAGCCCCCTTGATGACGTCACAGGGTCGATTTTTCTAGACCCCTGCACGGCAAACTTCGGCGTCACAGACGCAAATTTCAAATAGCCGCTAAAAATAGAGTATTAGAGATAAAGACAAATTACGAACACGGTTGTGTAGCATTCGACCTAGAGAATATAGAAAAAAAAAATATTTTGGTGACCTGAGGTCAGGGGTCAGGTCAACGACGCCGAAATGTGGTTTTAGTTTTTCGCAAATAACTTCGACAAAAATGGCCCTAGAGCTACGGCAGTGGTACCATCGCATTTGCCTTGTCAAGCCGCGTTGAATGATATATATTTTGTTTGGGAAAGGTCAATTTTTATGTTGACCTCATATGACCTCGATTGACTTTCGGTTGACCTTTACACATGAAAGGTCGTTTATGATGGATTCGTACCCGCTGATCACGAATCTGGCATCCATTTTCCTCTAACTCTTTATTTAGAGCCTCCGGATGGCAAAATTATCTTATTTATCATTACTAACTTGAATCAGTGAAATAGCATCTAGCAAGGATACTCTTCTGTGACCTTGACCTTTGAGCAGCCTTGTATCGTAAGATGAAGCACAAAAAGGGACCTGATAGGCCTCAAAACATTTCAAAATATCTTGGAAATTAGCACGCAAGATGTACGATAAATTGCAAAGTTTGAGGCCAATTTTGAGCATGACCTTGACCTTGACCTTTGATTTTGAGCGCATTTACGGAATCCTCAGATTCTCTTATTTCGTTTGACACCCAATTTTGCCGGTTTTATGCGTCCTGCCGTCCTCTAGAACGCTTACTTTGATATCACTACACATGTGCCGGTTTTTGCCTTTGACCTTGACCTTGAAAATTGAACTGAGGTCAAAAGTTTAAGGTGCTTTAGAATTGTCTCGTAAGGACCTTACGTTTGGTATCGCTTTTGTTTCCGTAGCTCCCTTATTTACGGAGTTAGACAGGGGGGAGACGAAAACGCCCCCCCCCCCGGGCTGCGGTGGTTGGGATTACCCCCCAGGCCCGCCCGGGTTAACTTCTCTGCACGCTACCTCTGTCATCAGTCATCACGTCACCCCTCCTCCACACTCCCCTCTCTATCAGGGATGACGTCACCAGTATGTTGATGACGTCACAGCCGGCCCTGTGGGCGCCACCTGGTGGCTCACCTGGAGCTCACCGGTGCCGAGTGAGAGTCCCGGCAGCAGGTGGGACAGTCAGGTGGTTGTGCCGGGGGTGAGAGGTGCGGTGAGACGCAGAGGGAGGTGAGCAAAAGGCGGTGTGTCACAGAAGAACGATAACGTGTCATTAAGTGTCACAAAGTAGGTGTGGCAGCGGGCGTCAGAGTGTCAAAGCTCAGCAGATTGTGTCATCGAGTGTCAAGTGTCAGCAAGTGTCACTGAGAGTCGAATCCCACATTTTACGAGACTCTGCAGTGTTTCGAGTTAGGCAGCCGTGAGTGTAAACGCTGAAAGAACGGTCGGTTCGTGATTTCATAGCCATTTTTACCGAACTAACATCGAAAATAGAGTGCCTGCTTACGACGAGGAGAGACGGTGAAGTAAACGGTAAGCCGTTGTTTCCACTATCCCTTGGGTTGGGGAACGCAGCAGCAAGGTGCGCACACCAACATTTGGGGGAGTCTAAGAACGATAATAAAGCACCAATCAGCTCTGATTGCTTTTATTGCGTAACACCAGTATAGCGCCTTTTGGGGCGACTAACGGAGCGAGCGAGGGGGTGAGTCTTGCACGTGCGAACTTTCGAGGGGGTACCTCCAACTGACTTGTGCACGGCACCCTACTGACCGGTTTCTAGCGATGTGCCAAATTTGAGCACAATCGGCCCAGCCGTTCTCGAGATCTGGAAGCGGCACCCTGCACGTGCGCACGTGCAAAATGGGTCCCAACTGACTTGTGCACGGCACCCTACTAACCGGTCCCTAACTGTGTACCAAATTTGAGCGCAATCGGTCGAGCCGTTCTCGAGATCTGGAAACGACCCCTGCACGTGCGCACGTGCAGCAGCACCCCAACTCTGGCACATGGATATGCAGTGCCTAGTGGGTGCCTACCTACATGCCAACTTTCAGCGCAATCGGCCAAGTAGTTACAGAGATGTTGCAACAATTACAAAACGGACACCTCTTCGTTTTGCACGTGGCACGTGCATTAGGGGTCACCCACATGCATCAGGAATAGTCCAATACTTGGTAGAAGGAATGAAGCTACCCTACAAAAATTACCGCATGTAAATCGGTCAAGTGGTTGCTGAGATATAAGCGTCGCACAATCGTGACCACGGCCGGCCGGCCGGCCGGCCGCTCATACTCAGAAATTTCCGTTATTCTACGTAAGACTCCGCTCGCTTCGCTCGCTCCGTAATTACTGCATTTCTTTTCCTTTTCCGTCCTCAATTTGATTACAGAAGCAACTTCTGTAGATCTTACTCGATGAATGTGTTATTCGAAATATCCGATTCGTTACTTTTGATACGTTTCAAACCTCGCGGCCTGGCTTGAACGTTGATGAACATTGTGCCTACAATACCTACATACAGATATCCGAAAATACGTCATTACTTCAGGTGATTACCTAGTATGTCTATCATGACGTACATAGATACTTGCTTCGTTGCTTTTAATGAATATCTTTTTATGTTTACTTGGTCTGTTTTTTACTTACAGAACAGCCCGATTACAACAGGCCGCCGCTCTCTATTTCCTACCCATAATTACATTGCATTGTCCTAAACGTCCGCACAAACCGATGCAAACCATTTAGCAATGTTTCCTGGTGCTCTTTGTGGTCCAGTTACAATCACACTGCTTAATAACTAGCTCGACTTAAAGCAGCGTGCAAGCTACCGTGACGCTGCATGCACCACGATGAGTCAAGGTGCATGGTTGAGCATGAATCAGGCTGAAGCAGTCCTTGAGGTGTCTTCAAGGCTCTCAGACATTCAGAATTTTTGATGGTGACCGGATGCCTGATCGCTGATGAATACAACAATTGACACTTTGTCTAGTGAATTGTGTTAAATGCACATACTTCTTGAAAACCGAGGCCCTTCTGTTCATACTGGCCACAGGAGGCCCCTGAAACCGGTGGTCTGGGAGGGCCCTACAAGCAACACCTAGATGACCTGGCATTGCAAGCCATGAGTCATGTGCGATCAACACTTGTTGTGTATGGAAAACACAAGGCTGGTTGGTCCAGTCTCTTATGACACGGACCGTATTAGGGCTGTAACGTAAGGGAAGCAGAGTAATCCAATGCGTTCCTTCCTTGCTTGGTGAATATGTGTAGGTGAGTGTGTGTGTGTGGGGGGGGGGGGGGGAGGGATGGAAAATGCGCTGTCCTAGCGCCATGCTACCTCTTTTCTAAGGTTGGGATGCATCGTCTAATCTCAAACTCCTCCCCCACTCTAGTCTGTGAAGCCGGGAGGGTTGAATCGCCGTCTCGATCCGACGCCCTGTCCCTCCATCTTCGGCACAAAGACCTTCCGTCGCGGTTAGGTCTGAACTCTAATGTCTAAGAAGGGGAGGCAGTGCGATTGGATTGTGTTTCGAAGCGCATTGTGTTATGGAAACTGGTAAACCAGCTATTAACTACAGTTCAAGAGGCAAACGGTTTAGTCTTATAGCACCAAAGAAATGCACTGAGTCACTGAGGAATCCCATGTTGCAGGCATCACACACATCCACATTTATATAATGTTTTCCCGGGAAGCAAAAACGTTTATGATATTTTTCTGTGACTTAGCTATGTGCATCGTATGCGTTGAACGGAAAAATCTACTGCCAGTGTGACCTTTTCCTCTAGAGATGCGTGCAGACACGCTCTCTGGCAAACAGCGTGGCTAGGACAAATGACGCGCCCGTCTGCATTGTGCGCTGTTTTAGCGCCATTGTCTGACAGATTTGTAACGGAACGTGCGCGCTCATAAAGTGAAACGAAAAAAAAAAAACAGCAAGGCCTAAAAGAGCCATAGATCTGGCATACCGAGAATGACAAACTGTAAGCCTGTCAGCCTTCCCTCCTCCCTCTGTATTCCTCCCTCCTTCCTCTCTCCTTCACCCCCCCCCCCCTCCTCCATTTTCTCTCCCTCACTTCTCCCTACTCCCTCCTCTCTTCTTCACTCCTCCCTCCTTCCTTCCTCCCCATTCCTCTCTCTCTCTCTCTCTCTCTCTCTCTCTCTCTCTCTCTCTCTCTCTCTCTCTCTCTCTCTCTCTCTCTCTCTCTCTCTCTCTCTCTCTCTCTCTCTCTCTCTCTCTCTCTCTCTATTCCCGTGGGATGCGCCTGACACTCCTCGGCCCCTGCCCTCCCACGCGCTGTCCTAACGGTACGGCCGCTTCCGTTCGCGAACCGTGCCCAGTTTCGGCGGCACAGACAATGGCGACGACACGGCGACGGACGGACTGACGGCAGATGGTGAACCAGAGTGATTGACGATAGCAGACAATCAATGAAGAACACTGTATTTGTACTAGACGGACGGTCCTGGATTGACCTGCGCCTGATTGCATGCTTGACCAGCTGGATATGTGTTTGCTGATTTAGTTTGATTTTACATATGAGATATGTTGGTGATAAAATGTGTCAGGGCTGCAGAGCCGGATTTAGAGTCTGAGTCGGAGCTGCTCGGAGACGACAACTCTTCCCAGTGTCGGAGTCGGAGTCGATTTTTGGAAGCCGGAGTTGGACTCTCGGAGTCGGAGTCACCGAAAATGCATTGACTCCGAAGCCCTGAAATACGCCGACTGCGAACATTTATCCTGGGTGACATGAAGACCAAACAGCGTCCCACCACGCAGCTTTTCCAGCGCATCCCTGAACGGGAGAAAAATCGACCCAGTCCACCTCTATCATCTTCACAACAGGCCTATCAATCTCAGAGTCCACCCCATCCTACAATCATCCCAAAGTTGGCCCACATCGCCCACAGCCCGCCCGCGGTTACCCATGTTTGGCCTATAGTTGACCCACAGCCCCACCACAACTCACCCACAGTCAACCCACAGTCCCAGGGGTCACGCTCGTGCCTGTGTCACCAGGTCAGCAGCCTACTTCCTCCCCCCCCCCGTGACCTCGTGGCAGTGTCCGAAGCCGTAGAACAATGGCCTGTCGTGTCTGTCCCCCTGTTATAACGAGACGGGCCGCCTCCTTTGTGATATCAGGAGCGAAAGCCGGTTCAAGAGAGCAGCACTGGAAAGGAAATGTGTCTGAACTCGGCGAAATACTCTGATCTGTCATGTTTGGAAGTTTCTGACCCGTTGTTGTAGTTCATTGAACGCTTTTAACCCGCGCCCCACTGGGGTCTGTGTATAACACGCCCTACTGGGGGGGGGGGGCTATTCATAGCCCCCCTCCTAACTCCGAAACTACTGGGCCGATCGTCAAAATTCAAACGGCGTCTGATAGCCCCGGAAAAACTGTCGAGCGAAACCTAATTTCATTGACCTCGAGGTCACCGATGACGTCACAGGTCAGGTCAAAGTAAAAATTATTAGCACTTTGGCTTGTTCACATTTTGGGCTCTGGCCGCCGTCTTACAAGTCAGATCAGGATCATTTTTGGTTTCCACACTCGTGAACAGATGCTCTAGATACCTTGAGGGTACCAAACTTGTACTTTGATTTTCAGGTCAGGGTCAGGTCATCACAGGTCACGAAAATATTATATCATGCGTCGGTCACGTGACACATGTTTTATGGTCCATTTAGGCCATAGATTTCGAATTTGATGTCGTCTGTGTCATTCAAGGTCATTTTGAGTCGAAATTAGCTTAGGTCAGGTCACTTTCAGGTCAAAAAAGGTCAAATTTTGAAGTTGAAATTTTTCAACAAAAAAGGTGTCTATTGGATGCAGTTTGAGCTCAGGAACACGATGGTGCCATTTATATTGGTGTACGATGCCAAATACGTACTGAAAAATTGATTTGAAAAATTAATAATTGTGAATTTTTTGCAATAATGCGTATAACTTGGCCATTTTTGAAGATATTTAGCTAAAACTTGCTAGAGTTAGTCATAATCATGCGTTCTGTCACATATATTCCGGTTTTTTCGAAAAATCAAAAACTTTTTGAAAAAAATATAAAAATATAAATTTTGAATATTATTATATACAATTTTCGAAATTTTCAAAATTTTGAAAATCCGAGATAGCAGTTTGATAGCGCGGTCAATTCTGAGTCCTTTCATGCAAAGAAATTGGATCTAGCTTAAAAACTGAGCTCTTGGGAGCGATTGCCGTGGTTCAATGTTTTGCGTCGAAATCGGACGAACATGACGTCACTCTGACATCATTTCCGGCCGACCTATGGTAGCTACGAAGTTCAAATTTTGACACAAGGTGTCAAATTGATGCAGCCGAAGGTACTGAAAGTTTGGCGTCGATTCGTCAAGCGAATTGGAAGTTATTGCAGAAAAACGGGAGGGGGGGGGGCTATAAATAGCCCCCCCCCCAGTGGGGCGCGGGTTAATGCATATTATAGGTGTATTTCCATTATGATTTAGCCTAACTTGTGCATCGATATTCTTTTTAGGGAAAACACAAAACATAAGAAGAAAAGAAGAAAACTTCACGTTGATCAACGATATAAATGCCAATCCTGGTCTCCATGCGCCACATTAGTTAGCTGTATCAAAGCACTGGCACAGGGAAAAGTGACTTGTTTTGAGCGCCGACGAAGCGAGGAGTTCAGAGCAGATTGCATAAGAGAATGTCAGGTGAGAGGGATCCATTGGTTTAGAGTCAGCCTTGCGAGATAGGCATTCGCATCATGCGGCCGCCCACGACTGGCACCAGAGCCAGTTACTGCGTTCTGCGGCTGAGTTCAGATCGTGCGCCTTTCCACCGCTGAGTTATGCCATGTCGCTCTCGGCGAGCTAGCGGAAACCAGCCTGGAGATTGTGCCCGGGGTTTGGTGACCCGACGACTTTCCACTGGCGAGTTTCACGACGGGGTGGGGTTGGAGTCACCGGTGTGTCTGTCTGTCCAGTGGGTATGTATCTCCAGGTGTGAGTGGCCTGGCGTCTCTCCGACTGTCTGTGCCTGGTTTGTTGCCTGTATCCTGCTGCATCTTATGCATGGTTGTAGGCATCTACATATCTCGCTATGCATGACTTTCTGGCTCACGGCTGCCTGTCCGGTGTCTGGAGCTGCCTAGTCGTGTTGGCCGTCTGGTTTCGATTTGACCAAGTCTTCTGGTGCGGGATCCTGTTCTGATGCCAGCCACTCTCGTGTGGTGACTTGCTTGCTACGACTCCTCTTCCACCTGTCGCCCTCTCCCCATCTCTCTTTCTCTCTCTCTCTCTCTCTCTCTCTCTCTCTCTCTCTCTCTCTCTCTCTCTCTCTCTCTCTCTCTCTCTCTCTCCCTCTCTCTCTCCCTCTCTCTCTCCCTCTCTCCACCTGTCACTCCCCCTGTCATCTCCCCACCCTGTGACAGGTAGGGAAGGTATTGATTGTAGCTGACAGTCGCAGCAGGATATAGTTGCTGTGAGGACCAACACCTGGTGCTTGACAGCGCCGCACGGTGGTGCCACTTGACCTGTTGGTATAGGAAATTTCATCCAGTTCACTGTGTAGCGCAACGGCAAAGCCGCCTAATTGTATCGTTATTATATAATTTCTCGGCAGAACTTGGAACTGATATTTGTAAAATGTAAAGAAGACTTATTTTAGATCTAACGTCAGCGTGAGAATGGTTATGTATTCAGCATCGTAAATTATCGACGCAAAAATTCAGCTCCTACTTCTCTGCTCCTTTGCAATTGACACGCCTTTTCGACGACGTCTTTTTTGCGTCAGTATGCATTGTATAGTGTCACTCACCCAGGCGCCGTGAGTCTGATCGATATTAGATATATGAGAACCGGATACCGCAGATTAGCTCATTTGATCATTATATCATTTGCGGTGGCTCCTTGTACGAACAACTCACCACACCTCCTAGCCTGCTCGTGACGAGGTTTTTCTTTATACAGGATAGCAGCTCGCTTTGTGTGTACCTATATTTGCGATATTTGAATGAAAATATAGGAACATGCTGCAAGAGATTACCTATCATTTTCCTATATCACATTCCTTTTTTTTGGCATGGTTTTGCTGTAAACGCACATTTTGCACGTAGCAGATTTCACGTTTTCCACATTCATTGGACAACTTTTCTATTCACATTGAGTTCACCGAACAGAAACGATTAACTAAAACAATCTAATATGAGTGTAATCATACACGACAATGCATGACCTGGGCATTTTTGGCAATTCAGAGGTCCAAAGGTCATATCTGAATCGCGGAAAATGCATCCACGCTGTCTTGGGTCAAAGTGCAGGACGAAAAATTGCTCGAATACGCCTAAATGAATTAAAAAATTACACACAATGGACAGCTCGATACGGGACACATGAATAGCACACAGCTGTGGCTTTTTGTTTCGGTCGCCTTCCTTTGCTTCTGCCATGACAGGACTCTTCATCATTCCAAGCAACAGCCTTTCAACGTTTTGTATTTTACAATCATGCACGCACTATAGTGTATTGAAAGAGCATCTGCAATATTCAGCTACGGCAACTCATGCGATCTTATTTTATGCAACGCGTGCAAGGAAGACTACTTTACTACTCGTGCAAGCACATGTCAACAAGCACCTATACCTATCTGTCAACGTCTTACCTTCGGGCGGAGTGCCTCTATAGTTTGCGATTTTCGCCAAGCCGGACGGGATCTGCCGAACCAGATCGGGACCGGACCCTCGGACCAGAACGGGACCGGACCCTCGGACCGGAACGGACCGTTCCCGGTCACGTGAGGCGAGCGGAAGCGGCGCCCCGCAGACATTCGCGGCGCGTCGGCGCCACGCCCTGGGGTGATGCCTGGGGCGGTGCTGAAGGCGGTGCTGAAGGCGGTGCTTACAGCGAGACTCGACTGACGTTTTTGGTGTAATTCGTGGTGTTTTACGCCACAACGCCCCGTCGATGAGAGCCAGACGATGAGACCCTGGTTTTAGAAGACCTGGAACGGTGGTTTGTGGCGTCTTGGGACAATTGCGGTAGTTGGTAGCTGTATTGTAGTCGTACGGAGCATGATGTCACAGAAAGACAATTGCCTTATTTTCAGTTCTGAAATACACGATGCGATAATCAAAACATGCCTTTTCATAAGTTCCTCGAAATCCCATCAAATGTAGGAAAGCTGTGAAACTTAGCTTCCACTGCGAACACGAAGCATGAAGCGAGTATAACGAATGTGCGAAAGCTACTAAGATGAATCCCAGATAATGTCACAGCGCCTGGCTCCGAACAATACAAGTAATCCTTGGCGAATTAGTGCGGAATAACAATGCCACAGCGACAGGAAAGAGATCTGGACCATACAGAGTTGAGGGTACGATGGGCCCAGGTACATGCTAGGACGATGCATCTAAGGAGCAGGGTTGTATACGACTCAATCAATAGCAATCAATTCAATCACGACAAATTTGGGAAACCAATCAAATCAATCAAGTCAGAGCAGTCTTCGGGAATTGATTCAATCGACTCAAACACGACAATGAAAGGAATCATTCAACTCAATCAAACGACTCAAACCAAGACATACATTAGGTTTTTTTGCCCTACCAACTTGGAAAAGTGTCCATAGCAGTCTGGTGTACCTACCTACCTACCTACCTACAGAAGAAACATAAAAATATTGTCATTTAAAATTATAAATGGCGATGCCATTCAAAGTTTCTATGTAATAAGGAAGGATACCTAGTGATGGACAGGTGGATCATGATATTGAGGTTCAATGGGTAGAATTGGAGCAGAAGTTTCATTTAATGGGTGCAAAATAACCCAGTAGTTGACTCGCCCCTTAACCCAAATCACCACCTTTCACCTTAAAGTTGTCAATTTAATTTTGGCCATATTCCAGCTAAGTCATCAGGCCATCTACCCCATGTAAAGCCCCTGTCTGTCTCTTATGTGAGTTATGCGGAGCTCTTCTGAAATGAATCCTGAACATAATGAACCTAGCTAGGTTTCATGCCACACTGACACCATATGAAAGTGTTGAAAATGTGCTACAAATTTGACAACTTCATTAGGTATGCTTTATGAAGACAGCAGGAAAGCAGGTAGGTAGGACCTACTTACCTGCCTAGATGTGTCACTGGCTAGTGGCTACCAACAGTACCAAAGAAGGTAGATAGGTTATATGTGAAGAATTCAAAACATTTTATTGCAATACAAAACTGTTAGGACTGGGGGATAGGGATGAGGATTAAAAAGGGTGCGACTGCGAAACAAAGAAAACGTTTTGCCAATAAGTATGCTAAGCTTTTATAAATCCTTATTCTACGTCTTTTGATTTTTTGGTAAGATGACGTCATTGATTATCATGTAGTATGGTAGATCATCATAAAATAAATCGGTTGTACAACACCAATTTCGTTTTAATTATTATTTCATTTGAAATAAAACCACTTAATAATATTCGGTAAAATATTTTAAGGAAAATGAAATATATTTGATATGTTATGCTTCGGCTCTCAGGAGAAAGGGATCAAGAAACGTTCTGCTGCAAATTAAACAATGCAGCAAATTAGCTATTAATTAGGTACGTAAACGTAATTAGCGAGACGAAAACGGCGCTTTTGTTTCAGTTATTTTTGTAGGGGTTTCAGATATTTATAGAGTTCAGTGGGTTGTTTCTAAGGAGATGTGGAGATGTGAATTATTAATTAATCACACTTTTTAGTATATAGGGCCTTACACTTAATTAAATCATCTGGAATAAAAAAAAACGTTTCCTGCTGAGTGCACACACAGAGAAAAAATCACCCCAAAAAATAGGGTACTACAGAGTACCGATTCTGCACTACTATTTCGGGTATGTTTACCTTAAAAATGCAGGTAATCCCATCCCAGTCGTGTCTTGCTACCACCATAATCAAGGTACCCGAATTCCATTACATCTTTTTCCTACTCTTGATTTTCCGTTCATTCGAAGACGCTTTTCAGGGTACACCGCTATTTGAGGTAACGCTACGCAATTATTACGGGTAGTAATACACTACTTTCGGGTTTTTGTACCATGCCCCAGGTTCATTTACCTCGTATTTTGGGGTAGTGTAACCTATTATGAGCGCATAAATATGGGTCGGATAACCCAATGTGGTGTAAATGTACGCCAATCGCTCTGCAGAGTGCCAAATCTGTACCATTTTTGCGGGTACCACGGTTCTGAGGGTTTCGTAACCAGGTGCTCGTATCCAGTGTCATCAGGTACTTGTACACCACGCGTCGGTTCTGCTACATTCCGCTACGCAGTTCACCGGAACAATCTGCTAAAATATACGCACACCGCAGTATATCCCGCGCCCCGCTGGGCTATTCAGCCATACGCGCCCTGCTGGGGGGGGGGGGGGGGGCAGATTCTGCCCCCCCCCCCTGTCTAACTTCCGAACCGATTGTCGTAGAAAGACGGGGAAAACGCCGGCGCCGGGACGGCCGGCGATTCCAGCGATCTGTTTGGTCGAGCGCTTAGTTGGTAGGAAGCTGGTAGGCATTTTTGTAAATTGAAAAGTATGATGTTTTAAAATAATTTTCCTTTACAGAATCGCTTAAATGAATTATTCGTTGAGAATAAAGGCGTCTTGCACGACAAAATATTTGTATTTCGTGTCGCTTAGTTGCGCCATCTGTTATATACCAACGTTGGTATATTAGTTATCCTAGCAGAGGTGGGGATGGAATCGAAAATTTTTCGTTTTTTCTTGCGTCGCAAGCAATTTTAAAAAATCGTACTTGACTTTCCAAACACATGCATGTGTTGTCATGGTCATTTGGCTTTATTTCAGCCACACTCGTTTGCACTCACCTGGTGTCTGGTACTGCAGACGGCGTTTCTTGACATCCCAGTGCTGTTTCTTGTTGACTTGACGGCTTGGTGCCCTTGCAAAACACGATCCACCACCACACTCGACCGGGAAAGAAAGTCGCGCAGCTCACTTGCACAATAAAACGCGTGAAACGCCATTAGCACTCGCCGTGCGGCTCCCAGCCTCACACACACACCCATCACGCCGGCCACGGCGGCACAAACTGAAAGCCTGCGCGCCAAAACAGTCAAACGTGGAACGATGATTGGTGGAGAGCAACACCCTTCTGCGCATGCGCGACTTAGGTCACGCCCCCTGAGTTTCTGACAGCATCAGGTAAAATTACTAACAAAAAGGTAACTACCTAAAAATAAGTAGTCAGAAAACCGCATTTAAGTACTTATACACCCTTATGAGTTGATGCATGTTACAGGTACCTGCTTTTCAGTGACAAGTAGTAAAAAAACATGCTGCCAGAGTAGCTCTATCACGACCGATTCTGATTTTTCGGGTAAAGATACCACTCTGTTTGTTAATGATACCCCGAATTTGCAGGGTACTGTGAACCTTGAAGGTACATTTACTAGTATGTGTGTAAAAAGAACCATTGGTGTACGGGAACCCCAAATAAACGGTGTGTAACTATTCCTATTCAGGTTTTCATACCTGAGAAATAAGGGTACTGGTACTCCTCATATGTAAAAAAATCCCATAGAGGGGTAATTATTTTTCTGTGTGCAGAAAGGTAGGTACACACAGAGAAAAAATCACCCCCAAAAATAGGGTACTCCAGAGTACCGATTCTGCACTACTATTTCGGGTATGTTTACCTTAAAAATGCAGGTAATCCCATCCCAGTCGTGTCTTGCTACCACCATAATCAAGGTACCCGAATTCCATTACATCTTTTTCCTACTCTTGATTTTCTGTTCATTCGAAGACGCTTTTCAGGGTACACCGCTATTTGAGGTAACGCTACGCAATTATTACGGGTAGTAATACACTACTTTCGGGTTTTTGTACCATGCCCCAGGTTCATTTACCTCGTATTTTGGGGTAGTGTAACCTATTATGAGCGCATAAATATGGGTCGGATAACCCAATGTGGTGTAAATGTACGCCAATCGCTCTGCAGAGTGCCAAATCTGTACCATTTTTGCGGGTACCATGGTTCTGAGGGTTTCGTAACCAGGTGCTCGTATCCAGTGTCATCAGGTACTTGTACACCACGCGTCGGTTCTGCTACATTCCGCTACGCAGTTCACCGGAACAACCTGCTAAAATATACGCACACCGCAGTATATCCCGCGCCCCGCTGGGCTATTCAGCCATACGCGCCCTGCTGGGGGGGGGGGGGGGGGCAGATTCTGCCCCCCCCTGTCTAACTTCCGAACCGATGGTCGTAGAAAGACGGGGAAAACGCCGGCGCCGGGACGGCCGGCGATTCCAGCGATCTGTTTGGTCGAGCGCTTAGTTGGTAGGAAGCTGGTAGGCATTTTTGTAAATTGAAAAGTATGATGTTTTAAAATAATTTTCCTTTACAGAATCGCTTAAATGAATTATTCGTTGAGAATAAAGGCGTCTTGCACGACAAAATATTTGTATTTCGTGTCGCTTAGTTGCGCCATCTGTTATATACCAACGTTGGTATATTCGTTATCCTAGCAGAGGTGGGGATGGAATCGAAAATTTTTCGTTTTTTCTTGCGTCGCAAGCAATTTTAAAAAATCGTACTTGACTTTCCAAACACATGCATGTGTTGTCACATGTGACATGGTCATTTGGCTTTATTTCAGCCACACTCGTTTGCACTCACCTGGTGTCTGGTACTGCAGACGGCGTTTCTTGACATCCCAGTGCTGTTTCTTGTTGACTTGACGGCTTGGTGCCCTTGCAAAACACGATCCACCACCACACTCGACCGGGAAAGAAAGTCGCGCAGCTCACTTGCACAATAAAACGCGTGAAACGCCATTAGCACTCGCCGTGCGGCTCCCAGCCTCACACACACACCCATCACGCCGGCCACGGCGGCACAAACTGAAAGCCTGCGCGCCAAAACAGTCAAACGTGGAACGATGATTGGTGGAGAGCAACACCCTTCTGCGCATGCGCGACTTAGGTCACGCCCCCTGAGTTTCTGACAGCATCAGGTAAAATTACTACCAAAAAGGTAACTACCTAAAAATAAGTAGTCAGAAAACCACATTTAAGTACTTATACACCCTTATGAGTTGATGCATGTTACAGGTACCTGCTTTTCAGTGACAAGTAGTAAAAAAACATGCTGCCAGAGTAGCTCTATCACGACCGATTCTGATTTTTCGGGTAAAGATACCACTCTGTTTGTTAATGATACCCCGAATTTGCAGGGTACTGTGAACCTTGAAGGTACATTTACTAGTATGTGTGTAAAAAGAACCATTGGTGTACGGGAACCCCAAATAAACGGTGTGTAACTATTCCTATTCAGGTTTTCATACCTGAGAAATAAGGGTACTGGTACTCCTCATATGTAAAAAAATCCCATAGAGGGGTAATTATTTTTCTGTGTGTAGGTGCATCGCCAGGTTCTATCACCAGGATTGGAGCAGTTATTGCAGTTGAAAGTCAAAGTTGGCTGTTCATGTTTAGGCCCTGTTCTTTATTTGGCCATCTACCCCGTATTGCAGTTGTGATGACAAGTAGTTTTCAGTGTAGTTTTGTGATTTTTGATGTCATCAATTGGTGTCATTATTTTTCGTCAACTAAAACTTATTTGAACTTTCCATTCAATCGACTCAATCATACGAGTCACTCTAATTTTCGGGAATCAAATCAGTCAACCAGTCGCTAAAGTCAAACGAGTCAGTCAACCAGTCATCTCGAAAAGTCAATCGACTCAATCCAATCAACTCAAAATACGCGTTGAAACAAATCAATCAATTCAATCGACTTGATTGGTATACAACCCTGCTAAGGAGATGCACCATCACCTCTCCCTCTCTCTCTCTCTCTCTCTCTCTCTCTCTCTCTCTCTCTCTCTCTCTCTCTCTCTCTCTCTCTCTCTCTCTCTCTCTCTCTCTCTCTCTCTCCCAGTTGACCATCTGTAGTAAGCACCATCTGCTGGCATCATCTCCTCCCTATCAGCAGCGTCACCCAGGCCTCATCTCTGTCTTCTTTGTCTTTTCTACACCACCCGCCGCGAAACGAGGCTGCCGCAGGGGGTGGCAGGTGACGCTCCCGCTGTCATGGTTCGTCACACCACCCGAGGACGGTGCCGCACCTGTTGGTCGATCCATCGTGTCCGTCTCAGTGGTGACGGCGCGAGTACTGAAGGGGACGTTGTTGTTTCTTATGTTGGAGGCACTTAATGGCTATTGAAACGACCGGGTTTTCCCAAATTTTCTTTGGCTTGGCTAAGTCGTTTTTTTTGGGAAAAATATTCGAAGCTCCCATCATCACTGGAAATTCTGTTTCCTCATTCTACTCCAATTCCTTTCTATCATCGTTAGTTGTTTCCTTACCCGAAATGATCACATTTCTTTTCAAACCCAATAAAGACGGCAGTGATACATATTTTGTTTAACAGCTGCATATAATACTTCTATGCTTAAAGCATAATCAAAAACGGTTCACTGCTGTTTATTAGGTCATTATATTTCTGGAATCAATTGCATGAGAACTTGCTATTTTATCGCAGCTCGACACTATTGAGCCCTCAATTAGTGCATTAATCGATTCGCTTCCATCTTTTGTTTACCTGTTCGCTTGTTTTGAAACTCCTGCCTGTTATATTGAGGCCTGCGCTCATGGGATTCTTTTAGCCACGTGCCTCTCCCCTACCCCTCCCCTCGGTGTTGGGGAGAGTCCAGTCACCTGGTCAGGGTGTTCTGGTTCGCCGCCACTCTCCCCTCCCTCCCCTCCCTTTCCCTCCCCTCTCCCCCACTAGCAGGCCGCCGCCGTACCAGTCTCTGGTCGGCCGGCGAATGGCAGCTGTGGGAGGGAGGAGAGGGGGGGGGGCACCCCGCGTCATGGATCATTGGACGCGTAGTGGCCACTGAAATGGACACTGAAATGGACACTGGGATACTGGATCCAGTAGACACAGCACAGAGCAGTGACCAACTTATAATGAAAGATTGTGTGGGAGTATCTGCATGCGAAAGTTGACGGATGTGCGGTGAAAATAATACAGTGATGATTATTCCAAGTGAGATGCTGAAAACAGACGCTCACCATGAGGCTAAGTACTGTGTCGGTAACTTATCTATTTGGCTCTATGCTGCTCTAAAAAAATGATGTTCTGAGGATATTCAATTAATTTCCCAACTAATATCAATAGACTACCTACGGCAGACAGGACAGGGGTCTATGCCATGATGTATTATGTTGCTGAAATAACAACAACAACAACAAGCTGCAGATAAGACTGATAAGTCAAAAATGCAAAACGCTGCTAACAATAAAGTGTAGCATCATTGCTGAGAGCGGCCCCCCAAGGCCACAATATACACGACTCCTGGCGTTTAAAACGTCTGCACGTTTGCCGTCTCAACTCCGCGAAGGCTGAGCCAGCTGCACAGACCACTGGTAACGGTTCTCCCACCAAAGGATCGCAAAAACTGGACACCACACGGGGCGCGACGGGCTACCAGCACGACGCCGCGGTCACGTGACCTCGCTGAGCCACGTGACTTCGAGTGACCCCGGCAAAGTCACGTGCTATTACTGCTAGGTAGGGAGGCAGTCACGTAGTGCCAAAAAGTGCAAGAATGCGAGATGACACAAAAAAGTGCCAGACTTGGACTCATCCATATAGTCTAGGAAATGCCTCTGATACCTAAGTCTAGCATGTTTCTAATAATAGGAAACAACGTTCCCGCATTTTCAAGAACATTTGCTAAAAATGAAAAGTGAGAAGTGGCAAAGGCAGCCGGCCCAGCAGTTCAAAGAGAAGCTTTTTATCCGTTTTAGGCCACGCTCTTTTCAAAGACCACAGTCACTCACGGCCACAGTGATAAGGACACGGTTCGCCATTCTTCCGTCCTCTTATCGCTCGTCACGTCACAGACAGACGTCACGGTCACGGCGCGTCACGAGGCGCCACGGTGCGTCACGAAACGTGACGAGCTGTCACGGCAGAGCGGAGCCGCTGTAACGGCACGTTACTGTGCGTAACGTGACTTTGCTGCTCCGCTAGGCATCTTAATTTGATCGATTTTCCTGACGCCTGATTTGGCTGGGCGTTGCGGGAGACATGATTTTTTTTTAGGATAAAAGAAAGTTGCATAATTTTGAATTTTGTTGGCACATATATTGCAGACCGAGAGCAAAGTTGCATTCAAATTGGCAATGCAAACGCACGGCACTGGCTTTTCCTATTAATTGCCTATTTTTGATCATTGGCGTGCCCCCTCGGGCACTCAAAATGCCATTCTACTCTTAGGACAGCTTGGTATATGTTGCTGTGGATGATGTAAACCATTCAGTTATTGTAGTACCATGTACATTCTCGGAGTTCAACGACCATTTCAGGTTGCAAATCTCTCGCAGACCTCTGGAACTTGCCACCAGACAAGCTTTCGCTGTGAAACTCGTTCCCATTTTTTTTTATGATTCCTTTGCACAGTACCGTTGAGAGCAAAAACCGGCTGTGACACCAGATTTTAGCCAGCTGTTGGCCAGCTGCATCC
This sequence comes from Amphibalanus amphitrite, assembly GCF_019059575.1. NCBI lineage: Eukaryota > Metazoa > Arthropoda > Thecostraca > Balanomorpha > Balanidae > Amphibalanus > Amphibalanus amphitrite. Next base: position 115,509 of record NW_024882811.1, on the reverse strand, counting down.
GACAGGAGGTCGGGCAACAAACGAGGTCAAATACGTGACCAAGGCTCAGACCAGTGACCCATTGGACCAGAGGATGCCCCAGTATCCCGCTGGACCGAGGACCACTGCCCATTGGCCTGGTGGACCAACTGTAGTCTGTAGTCCAGATGACCAGTGAGCCGATTGCAGAGGACCGGCCGGTGGTTTGACGACTGCATGGTCCACTGGTCACCTCTGGATTCTGGATTCACCTCTCGGTCTGATGGTCTGGTTGGGTATGTGGTGATAAGTGGACTGTGGACGCATTTCCGCTGCGAGCGACACAGCTGGTCACATATATCCGCAATCCGCATGTAAAAGCAAGCGCGGAGAAAGTAAAACACACAAAACAAGGCTCCGTTATAAATTCTGTCATGAACTTAGGTTACTGTTATCTGATGATATATATGTGCATTGGCATAATCTATTATCCCGCGCCCCGTTGGGCTCTGCCGAGCAGCGCGCCCCGTTGGGGGGGGGGGGGTGGCATTTTGGCCCCCCCTAACCCTAGAGCGCCTAGGGGGGGGGGGTTGTATCAACCCCCCCCCCCCCTGAGGTTTTTTCGAAGTGCACGCTAAACGGCTCGTCGTAGCGGGCTGAAATTTTCAATACCCTCTGGGGCAGCCTTTGCGCATCTTTTGCCGAAAAAAAATTGATAGGGTCATGTCAGGTCACGGAGTTATGACGTCATAAGAGGTACAGCCTCCGGCCGACAGTTACCAAACGTGTGCGCCGAATCCCTAGGTTTTCTGCCGGTGATACCCACATTGTTTGATGGATCATGATGAAACTTCCCATGCATGTTGGGGCAAGCATTGGCTATCGTGTGGTGCAAGAAAATTGACCGGGTCAGGTCAGGTCACGGAGCTATGACGTCACAAGAGGAACAGCGTCCGGTACTATTTTTGAAAAGCGCCCGAACCACTATTTTGCTAATTCTTGTCACCTCAATGGGAATATGCAGCAATATTAGCTTCTATAGGGAGCAAATGGACCTCCCAAATCCAAAAATACAATCAGATTTCAAAAATTTAAATTTTGATTTTTCGAATTTCTGCCGCCGACTGTGACCTTGCCGACTTCCGGCGCTCCCAACGCGCCATTTTTAGAGCTAGGGAAACGAAATACATATCAAACGATAGAGAATTGATCAAGGAACACGATAGTGAAGGTTTCAAGTCGATATCTCCCACCGTTTTGCCGCAATCGCCGCGGAAAGTTGAAAAAGTTTGATTTTTTCGGAAAATTTGACCTTTGACCGGTCATAAGTAGGTCAAATGTTGACCTAGGACCAAAAAATATACCACCAATCGCGAGATCTCGTTGAGAGCAATCCGTTGGTTTTTTCCGCTAAGCTCTACGACCTTCCGTTTCGAAACGCCAGGGGGGGGGGTCGTAACAACCCCCCCCCCCCCTGGTCGTTCGTGTTATGAGAAATGGCCTGGTCGTGCGAGGGCTAAGATCTCGAGAACCACGCAACCTAGCGACAAGCTGCAAACGGTGTTGGATAGCCCTATCAGGGAACTACCTTGTGACCCAATTTTATTGACCTAGGTCAAACCGATGACGTCACAGGTCAGGTCAAAGGTCCAATTTTCACCGTTTACAGGCATTTCAAGAAATGCGTTGTAAAATCGAGTAAAATGCATTTCATTGAAAATAATCGATGGGGAAATGTTCTTCAAACAGGTATTTTGCTATCTGAGGTCATTGATACCAGGTCAGGTCACAGAGGTCAGGTCACGGGGGGGTCACAATATGAAAGTGTCGCGTGATACATGTTTTATGGTCCATTTTACATGACATATGCGATTATGTGGGTCAGGCAGCCTTTGGGGCCAGCTTAGGTCACGTTTTGGTCAAGGTCAGGTCAAGGTCAGGTCAAAAAAGGTCAAATTTCAAAGTTGATATTTTTGCATAGGGTATCGAATCGATGCAGCTCGTCACGGGGAGTTCAATGGTGGCCTTTGTTTTGCGCTACGAGATCTAGAATTGCTAAAAATTGCGTTTGAAAATTTGACGTCATCAATTTTGAACAGTTTTTTCGCTATAACTTGGCCAAAAAACGAGATATCGATCTGAAATTTGGTATGTATATAGAAGAGCACAGGGACTATCACATGTATTCCGGTTTTTCGAAATTCGGAAAGTTTTTGTTTTTTTTAATTTTTCTAAAAAAATCAATTTTTTGAATTTTTTTAGGTCAAATACCACAAATTTTGAAAATCCGAGATAGCAGTTTTGTAGCGTCGCTTTTTGTCTACTAGAACATATAAAGAACTTTGAAATTGCTTGATAACTCTAGATTTGGTGAGCGTTTAAAGATTGCATGTTTTTTGCTCATTTTTGCTCGAACATGACCTCAGTTTGACCTCAATAACTCCTGACGTAAGGTGACCTAAGACTTGAAATTTGGTGTGAAGGTGTCAAATTGATGCCCGGGAAGGTACTGAAAATTTGGCGGCGCTGCGCGCCACCGTTTTCTTGCTATTCAGGAAAAACCACAGGGGGGAGGGGCAAAATGCCCCCCCCAACGGGGCGAGGGTCTCACGCTCAATAGCTGCCTTGCTTACAAGCAAGGCTGCCTTGCTTATAAGCAAGGCAGCTGTTGAGCGTGAGACCCTCGCCCCGTTGGGGGGGGGGCATTTTGCCCCTCCCCCCTGTGGTTTTTCCTGAATAGCAAGAAAACGGTGGCGCGCAGCGCCGCCAAATTTTCAGTACCTTCCCGGGCATCAATTTGACACCTTCACACCAAATTTCAAGTCTTAGGTCACCTTACGTCAGGAGTTATTGAGGTCAAACTGAGGTCATGTTCGAGCAAAAATGAGCAAAAAACATGCAATCTTTAACAGCCATATATGAACAGCCATATATGGCTGTTCTGCGCCTCTAAGTAGAGATGTCAATCAGATACCAAGTTTTTGGTATACCGATACCAAACCGATACCAACTTGGTATTTGGTATTTCAAGGCTAATGCATTTGGTATTTTGTTGGTATTGTGAATCAGCCCTACTGTAAAAGAGGCTGTGAATTTGGTAAAAAGTTGGTATTTTCCTGAGTTTACCAAGTTGGTTCGGTTTCGGTATTCTTCCGTGGTTATTGTTGGTATTTGGTTTGCTATCGGTATCAAGATTTTCCGTAATTGACAGCACTACCTCTAAGCATTGCTCGAATTTTACTTTTCTCAAATAATGTCGGAACAATCCAGACTCCAATGCCCTGACCAGACTTATTGTTGAAAGACTGATCACTGATCAGAATCATAGTCGTCTTGTAAAGTAGTTCTGTGTACCTATCACTCACGTTTACCATTTCCTCGCAGTCGTATTTGCCGCCTTCAGCAAACGTCTCAACAAGGAACAAAAACAGCGTATGACGGGCAGCTAAATTACGAAAGTATCATCCCTCGCTCTGCTGCACTCCGTTATTTACTTTGCTGCCACTCCCCACCCCACCCCAGGCGGGGCGTCTCCATTTCAGCAGGCTTTTTCTACCAGGCCGAGGGGAAGTGAGGGGATTCAGAAGGAGGAGACCGGGACAGGATGTGGGGCCACGCGCCGGGAAACAGCTGGCGCCACAGACATGGCGCACACCCACAGAACACACACAAACGCGGCGCAGGTGCTCGCGCCATTAGCGCCGCGCTCATGTTTTCCATAACGGCTCAGAGCAAGGGTTTCGCGGCGGAAAAATAGGAGCGCGTGAGGCTCGGACCACCGGGTGGCACGGCTGGTGGTGGAGGACCGCCACAGGAGGTACCGATCCGTGGTTAGTGCCGAGGTTGTGTCACGGTTGATGCCCTAGTTGATACTCTGGTTGATAGTGCACCATTGGCGTCGAGATGAGTGCGTTATGTGTCGCGGTTTCGTAATGTGCGATTGTGCTCCAGTTGGCACAGAGATTGGTGATAAGCAGATTGCATAGTGGTACCGTGTGTTTGGCCGCGATTGCACTGGTGCTGCGGTCTGGTGCTGTAGTTTGGAACTGATATCCTGCGCCGTTTCTATGGTGCAGCGACTAGTACTCTGTTCTGTATCTCGCGCGGTGCCGCGGTCTGTTGGTCAGCGATGCCGCACTGTCAGATCCCGCTCTGTGAGTCTGAACTCTGAACACGGTCAGATATGCCGCACTGTCAGACCCCGCTGTGAGTCTGAACACGGTTAAATATGACAGTCAGATTCCGCTGAGTCTGAACGTGGTCAGATAAGGCGAACAGTCAGATTGCGCTGAGTCTGAACGCGGTCACCGACACAGGCACCGGAGCGTAACCCGCAGCGTCCCACGCCGAGAGCTGGACCTTGGAAATGACGGGCATGTCGGCTGGTCATTTATCCAGCGATGTCAGTCCAGTCCCATGGAAATTGGCCCAGCTCTGACCATTGTCAGTGGAGATCAAACGAACTAACTAACATCATATCAGCAAACGTGTCTGACAAAAGCAACAGAAACGTCAGCGTCGACTCAACTATCAAATTTAGCACTGCCGGGGACAGCAACGCGGCTCACTTTTTATCTAGCCTCAAAATACTGAAGCCAGATACACAACCACTGTACATGATGGTTCATAAACAGCACGCACTCCACTCAGTCTTTCAGCGTGAATGCCAGATGCATAACACTCGAATCAGATGACTGGAAACGGGACTCATAGTGTTTTATGAAACGTCACGGTGATCTCCACTGAGGGGTTTTTAGAGGAGGCGACGCTCAGCAAAAACGGTAGCGCTAATTTTGATTTGTGAGAGTTCATAAACCTCACCAATCTCAGGAGTTTTTGTCGTCTGCACGTGCCGTCATTCATCGAAATGCATTTCCAAGCCGGGTAGAAAACATGACGATGGGTCATAGTGCGTGTTTACGCGCTACACATACACTAACCCTTTTAAATGTAATTTCGTTGGCTTTCGAAAATCTTGCTTGCAAAAGCACCGTAGCCTTTCTATATGAAATATGGCTGGCAAAAGAAAGTACAGCTATAAAAGACACATCGCGCTGTATGGAAGCATGACAGGCAGTTAATTCAGATTCGCAAAATGTTGTGCATAGTTAGATAAACCGTCTCTAATCTCGCTTTATCCGAAGACAAAGATTCCCCCAAGAAATGCCCCCTAGCCAAGCCTCCTCCGGCGGAAGCCGTTCTCCCCTCCGCTGTGTGACCCGACGCCCCTGCAGCTGCCGCCTCCCCATGGCCGCGCTCTCACCAGACGCCCGTCAGTTTCCGGACAAAAAGCGCGACAATTCCGGCGTCTCCGGCGCGCAGAGACGCTCCTGGCGCAGAGATGTCTCCGGTGTGTTTTCGGAAAACGTCGCGACGACACTACTGTCGTCATCGTCGACGGAAATGGCGGCAGCGACGGCAGCGACGGAAATGGCGGCTGGGATGAAGGTGGTGAAGGAAGAGGCTAATCGAGAGAAGAATATGTCACTTATGGGATGGCGGAACGAGGGAGATGGGCAAAGGAGTTGATGGGCCTGGTCGGATACGAACGGAAAACTTGCTGTGGTAGGATATGATTGGTTTCCGGCATGGTTTCCTATGGATGGTCTTGGCAACTGTCCGGTGAAACACCAATGGACTTTGAAAAACTTAGTACGGATAAATTGCGAGTAGATACCATCTCATGTAAAGAGTGAACAACTTATGCGATGCATCAGATCAGAACTTCAAAATAGCAAATTGTACGAATTACCAGCCGTGTATTGACTGCTTATATGGAAAAAATAATTCTTAGATCATACATTGCTTTAAAGGGACTATCCCACCTTCTAAAATGTTGTTAAAACCAGTTAAATTGTGCCCGACTTTATAGATTGGATGACCAGGAACACAGTTCTGGCATTTATTTTTCATGAAACATCTTAGGCTTCCCATATTCCAAACACAAACTTTCAAATATGTGACGTCACAGCCCAAAATTACCTCCTTCCCCAGGCCACATTACTGTCATAAAGCTGATTCTTTTTACTCTGTAGGCACCACAACAAAGTTCAGACCAAGTTTTAAGCGATTTTTCAACGAACAAACCCATTTAAATCAGAATGACTAAACGAGGTGACGTCACACTAACGGTCGCTCCATGTTGAAGATAGGGCCTTGTACAAGGCCCATTTTCAAATGAAGGGAACGAATTTCTTCAACACCAAGAGGCTGCGGGGGTTGCAACCTAGATAGATAGCGGTTTCTGAACCTCGCCGCAAACTTGGCTATCTCAACTCAAACCCCATGTTAAAGGTGGGATAGTCCCTTTAAGCATGGAGCCTGCATTCATTTCTGAAAAAAACACGCAACGCAACCGCTGACTATGCTCTTGTTCTCAGCTCTTTCGTACAAAAGCGGGGACATCCAGATAAGGTTCACCCATTCAACCATTTAATCGAACACACCGCTGTGTTCCATTATCTTGCCGGAGAATAGAGCCACGAGAATAGAGACACGCGAATAGAGCGATGATAGACAATCGAGTCTTTCCGGTCTGCAGCCGGTCGACAGCTATTGACACGAAGGCCACCTGGCACCACCACTCTCCCCACTCTCTCCGAGGTGGCGCTCTCTCACCGGAGGCTCATTACTCTCTCCCGTCGAGCGGAAACCCAGGGTCACTACAGCCCGTGGCCCGTGCCGTGCTGCTGGAACACTTCAGGCCCACATCCTGCCAGGGAGGATGAAGAAGGAATGAAGGAAACACGCTGGACAGTTGTATCGGCATTCACACGTGCGCACGTGCCCTGCACAAGCAGCACCGTCTGTGATTGGCTGAGAGTGTGGCAGGGTCATGACCTGACACCACTCGGCGCTGACCTCTGCTCGCCCCAGGGCGTTCAGACACGCACTGGGGGCGTCTGAGGATGCATGAAAGGCTTGTTAGTAACAGGAGACTCAGCCGGGACCCTCTCGTCTGGCCTGAATGCCTGGCAAACAGCGCGTCCTTTCTGTCTGCCACGCGCCGTCTCCACGGCCGTCCCAGCCACCTGGCCCGATGAAGACGGATGACGTCACTTTGATGACGTCACTGTCGTCCCCGACGTCGGCGCGACGCACCCCGTCAGTCTGGAGGGGAGGGGAAGGGGGGAGGGGAGCGGATCCCGCGAGGGGCGGGTGCGAGAGAGGAGCATTTGCCACTCGTTTAGTGTTGCTCGAACTGTGGACGGGAGTGGTGTGCGTGGTGGGAGCTCTGTGACCTCTGGTGTCACGCTGTGCGACTCCTGTGATGGACAGAAAACGTGCGTGGAGGATGAAGGAGAAACTGTTTCAGCCGACCCTCAAGTGTTTTACGAAACAAATTGACGAGGTAGGTAAACGTTGAAGCATGATTGAGTTTTGCAACTTTACCACCGCTGCTTGTACTTACTCTTACCACAAAGCTACGAGAGCGGAAAAACAATAGTGATTGCATTTTATTTTTTACACATTCTGTTTTTGTTTTTCCCTCAGGACAGCACCCGATTGACTCCGCTGAACAACGCCCTACCTGAGAGACTCAACAACATGCCCAACCTGGTCGAGTCACCGCGAGACGAGAGTCACGTGACTGACATGGACAACGACTCAGCCATCGGCAGGAGCTCGACCAGCCCCGACCCGACCTTCAAGGTCACCGCCGCAAGGTGAGGTCAATTTTACTCGATTTTACAACGCATTTCTTGAAATGCCTGTAAACGGTGAAAATTCGACCTTTGACCTGACCTGTGACGTCATCGGTTTGACCTAGGTCAATAAAATCGGGTCACAAGGTAGTTCCCTGATAGGGCTATCCAACACCGTTTGCCGCTTGTCGCTAGGTTGCGTGGTTCTCGAGATCTTAGGGGGGGGGGGCAAAATGGCCTCCCCCAACGGGGCGCGTTGCTTGGCAGAGCCCAACGGGGCGCGGGTTAAAGTGACAACAGATCTGGCATAAATGCTGGTTCTTGATCTTTTACGAACTATCACTTGTAAGTTTCGGTGACAGAGGTTACAGCTTCGTTTCTACCTTGCAGCGGAGTTACTAAGGCGAGGCAACAAGTGAACGACATTATCGTGGATGCTTAAATAGAATAACGGGTTCTGACTACATTTGCAGTCTCTTTAAATCGGCAACATCTGTTACTGCAAGCGTGGGATGAATTGGGGCGTGTCATCTGGTTATCTGTGTCGCAGATACGATGACATACGTTGAAACATAACCCTCGCCAGGCGAGGACCTCTTCCATAACACGGACGGCCAGAGGGGGTACGACCCCCCTGGCGATTGGCTCCTATGGCACTTAGTAACGCCAAATTTACAGGGTAGATGGGTCCATAAAAGATCTTGCCCCCGTGAAAATTTGGTGACTCTATGTCAATATTTAGGGTTTTTTTGGGGTATAAGTGCAAAACAATTCGCTAAAACATGTCAAAATTTTTTTCGCTCATAACTTTTTTACCTAGTAAAGATACAGCAAAAATAAAAGCACCAGTGAACTCAGGGCACCCGTGCGCATCGAATGATAAACGTTGTTACCAATTTAGGTGAATTTAACATTTTCTTAAGAATTAAGTGAACATAAAGTAATTAGCTAAGTAACCCTCGCCGGCACGGGGGGTTGATGCAACTCCCCCTAAGTTTTTTCGCAAATAACTCGCGTAAAAAGCGGCCGATCGCGACGAAACTTTCCGTACCCTCGCATTGACCAATTTTACACCTACCCTGAAAATTTCATGACCCTGACCCCAATGACCTTTGACCTGTAACCTCTTTTCCGTGACCATAGTGCTTTCCGTGATAGTGCTCGGTACACGCCAGATGCTCAAAGGACTGCCACCCGTTTGCATTAGATTTGCTGGTGCTACCGTTCACGAGTCCCAAACTGTTAAAAATCTCGGCGTTTTCATGGACAAGCATCTTACGTACCATGACCATGTCAACCATGTGGTATCAAAGTGCACAGGGGCAACCATACGAAGCACGTGCTACCGCCTGCCACACTGAGACCGATTGTGACATCTCTTGTTGTGTCTACACTGCGCTATTGTATATCGATCTATGGTACATGCGGCACCACTGAACTTCATCGGGTGCAAAAAGTGCTTAACTTTTGTGCGCGGGTTGTAAGTGGCCGGCGAAGGTATAGCCACGTGACCGATGTCCTCAGAGATCTGAAGTGGCTCAGCGCGACAAATTTGGTACTGTACCACAGAATATGTAACGTGCGAGCCATTGCTCAGACTGGCCAGCCTTCCGCTATTGCCAGTTCCCTGGAAAGCGCAACCGATCACGGCCACAACACCCGTAACGCCGAGCGACTCAGGCTTCCTCGGATACGCACTGAGGCGGGACGAAGGCAGCTACTATATAGCGGAGTCGATGCGTACAATGTGTTCTGTGCCACCTACGAAGGGCGAGTGTCTTTTAACCCGCGCCCTGGTGGGGTCTGTTTATAACGCGACCAGAGGCCTGTTTCACTAACAAATAAAACTTGTATTTACAAAGAAAAAGCTTGAGTTTACAAGAAATAATTACCAACATTTGAGATTTGGATTTCACGAAACCTTTGAACATGAATTTTGAGTTTAAAATTTGCAAACTTTTTTACAAGAAAAAGTTTGCTAGAAAACATGGGAATCGCAAACTTTCTGTTTCACGAAGACCAGAAACTTGAAAGAAAACATCGTAATTACAAACCTGAAATTCCAGTAGTCCTGACGTTCGGAATTTTGATACTTTTTGTGCAATAATGCAAAACAGTCATATATTTAGAACAACTATGCTTTGTTGAGTCGTTTCATGCTCAATTTTTACTTAGCACACACCCTAAGAAGCAAAATAATCGGTATTAAAATATCGTCATGTTTTGTCATTCGCGCGCCATAATTGCATTCAACAGTCTTCTGCTGTCAAATGTTTTGCGTGTTATTTTCTTTCAATAATAGGACAATGTGAACTATCATTTATATCTTTTTCCAACAGCATCATTATTTATAATTTTATTACGCAGCTTTTGACATGAATACTAGACAATATTTGATACAAAGAAGCAATATCTTTAACATGCTATAGTTCTTGATTAAAAACATTTTTACTGTTTACAAGTTTATTTGCAAACATTTTCTTATCCATAGATATCGGAGGTGCCACTGGCGATGAAGCTTAGTGAAATCGGTTTTTACGTAGTTGGTAAAAAAACTTATGAATTGTAAACTACAAACACTTGTAAATACAAGTTTTTAGTGAAACAGGCCTCTGGTGGGGGGGGGGGGGTATTTTTTGCCCCCCCCCCCTCGTATCTCCGAAACTACTGGACGGATCCGCAAAATTCAAACGGCGTTCGAAAGGCCTGTCAAATTTGTCGACGGAAACCAAATTTCATCGACCTCGGGGTCACCGATGACGTCACAGGTCAGGTCAAAGATGAAATGTTTCACCGTTCACGGGTCTTCTAGGGAATGCGCTATAACACCGAGGCAAACGCATTTTGTCGAGAATCAGCGATAGGGCGTCAGTAACTTAATAGATATGTTGCTATTAGAGGTCACTGACAATACCAGGTCAGGTCACAGGTCAGGTCACCAAGGGTCACAGGTCAGGTCACATGAGCCCAACTTTACTAAGGCTGTGTGATGCATGTTTTATGGCCAAATTTTCATTTCCAACTCAATGGTGTTGGTTATAAGACTATCAGGTACGGCTTAGGCCACTTTCTGGTGAAGTTCAGGTCAAGGTCAGGTCAAGGTCAGGCCAAAATAGGTCAAATTTTAAAGTTGATAGTTTTGCATAAAATGGGTATTAATTCGATGCAGCTCGTCACGGGGAGTCTAATGGTGGCCTTATTTTTGCGCTACGGGGTCTAGAATTGCTAAAAAATTGAGTTTGAAAATTTGACGTCATTAATTTTGAACAGTTTTTTCGCTATACCTTCGCCAAAAAAAGAGGTATCAATTTCAAATTTGGTATGTGGATGGAAGGCGGTAAGGACTATCACATATATTCCGGTTTTTGCGAAATTCAAAAAACGTTTTGGATTTTTCGATTCTTATTTCCGAAAAAATTATTTTTTGATTTTTTGGTGTCAAAATCAAAAAATTTCAAAAATCCGAGATAGCCGTTTTGTAGCCCAGTCGATTTTACAGCTTTTATGTCCTTATCATTTTTCTGTATTTGCAAAGCTATAGGCCTGACAGCTCTTCCCGCGAAACCCTTTTTTGGGTCGAAAACGGCAGAACATGACGTCATTCTGAAGTCATTTCCGGCAAGCCTATCATAGCCTTTGGAAAAATATTTGGTCACAATGTGTAAAATTGATGTCCGGGAGGGTACTGAAAGTTTGGTGACGATCAGCGCAGCGGTTCTGGAGATATATCGAAAAGTCTGGAGGGGAGGGGGGCAAAAAATAGCCCCCCCCCACCAGGTCGCGGGTTAAACGAGCAGTCAAACTTCACTTGTTACAAAATCACGGCACGGTAGGTAGACACGGTTTAACGATTCATTGTGATGAATGTGTGATACGATGAATGGTGTATGTCTTAGCCTGTTCTTATTACGGAGCGAGCGAAGCGAGCGGAGTCTTACGTAGAATAACGGAAATTTCTGAGTATGAGCGGCCGGCCGTGGTCACGATTCTACGACGCTTATATCTCAGCAACCACTTGACCGATTTACATGCGGTAATTTTTGTAGGGTAGCTTCATCCCTTCTACCAAGTATTGGACTATTCCTGATGCATGTGGGTGACCCCTTATGCACGTGCCACGTGCAAAACGAAGAGGTTTCAGTTTTGTAATTGTTGCAATATCTCTGTAACTACTTGGCCGATTGCGCTGAAAGTTGGCATGTAGGTAGGCACCCACTAGGCACTGCATATCCATGTGCCAGAAATGGGGTGCTGCTGCACGTGCGCACGTGCAGGGGTCGTTTCCAGATCTTGAGAACGGCTCGACCGATTGCGCTCAAATTTGGTACACAGTTAGGGACCGGTTAGTAGGGTGCCGTGCACAAGTCAGTTGGGACCCATTTTGCACGTGCGCACGTGCAGTGTGCCGCTTCCAAATCTCGAGAACGGCTGGGCCGATTGTGCCAGAATTTGGCACATCGCTAGAGACCAGTCAGTAGGGTGCCGTGCACAAGTCAGTTGGAGGTACCCCCTCGCAACTTCGCACGTGCAAGGTCCACCCTCTCGCTCGCTCCGTTAGTCGCCCCAAAAGGCGTTATACTGGTCTCATCAATTGACATTGCATTTAATGAAGAGCCGCATACCAGCGGATTTAATGTGAATACACGAACTGAACTGAACTGAACCATGTTTGGCCGAAATCGCGATTCGGCGTATGTCTGCTCGCTTTAGCCGCGCGTTTGCAGCTTTTCGTGGTTTCAAACGTTCAAACATGTGATTTGATGTTGCTCCCATGCATTAGGATGGGTGTCAAGGTCACCTGAAGGTCAGGTCAGGTCATTGACCTTTGGTGTTTAGCGGTGACCTTTTTATAGTCCAATTTTCCCTGACCTTGTATCGGTTTTTGTCACCTGGTGACCTGACCTGAAAAGATTTAGACTTGAAATTTTTAGGATAGGTGCAAAAATGTTGCCCCAGAAGGTATGCCAACTTTGGTAGCACTACGCGCCGCCGTTTTTACGTTATTTGCGAAAAACTTGGGGGGGGGGGGTGCATCAACCCCCCTCACCGGGCGAGGGTTATAAAAAAGGCCCTGGCCTGGCGACAGTTAAATAGATTTTTGTCAGCACCAACAGAAATTGTCACACCACTTATGATAGATTTGAGTTTGAAACAGTGATCTTATCATGAAACAATCATGAACGACCATATGAAGTTGAAAATCATTGCCATATAACCGCACCTCGCGGTAAGATGGCAATTTGATGGCATCTCTCTGACAATCCTACCTTTCGTATGTTTTCAGCCCCTGTAACAGCAGTTTGGACAAGGAGGAAAGCTTTGAGTGTCTCGGAGAAGCAGACAGCGGAACCAATAGGTAAGCGTCGACTATAGCAATTGAAAATGAAATGCCTAATAGATTATAGAGCTAGATGGACTCATCCCTCAATATCCAGCATCTCATAATATTTATAAGCTCAGAATCGTCTCGCCTGAATTACCTTATATGAATATCAGGCAAATAAATGTTAAGTATTACGACACAGCTGTATGCAATGTTCAGGTAATCTTGCCTTTTATGTCCTTCAGATAGTGGACAAGATCTTCTCATAGAGACCAACTATTTCTCGCGGGAAGGAATCGACCTCGCATTAAGAAATATTTTGCTCTCTGCAGCTCGTCACTCGCTCCTCAAATTATAGAACAATGGCATTCATTTCTGCACAAATGCACAAACATCAAACAACAGATGCAGTTATTTTGTAAAGCATCAGCACGCCATTATTTCTGGCTTTTCACGTTAGTTATAGTCCTTTCCACATCAGAGTTTGTCGCGACTGGCGCTGATAGACCAGTCACGAGTAAACTCACCGGCCATTGCGGACCGGACCGTGCGCCGTGCAATTTAGACCTGACGCTACATAATTCGATCCCCGTCCTGATCCCCGTCCTATGGCGACCGCAGTGAAACCGACCCGAGCGTGCCACACGACAGTGACACGTCACGCCCCGATCAGCCGCGTGTCACGACCCGTGTCACGTGACGTGACGCGGTGTCACGTGTCACGTGCGGATAGAGTGAGGGAAACCGAGATAGGTGCAGCGAACCGTTTTGTGAGTGGAGCTTCACGTGCGGGCTATATCCTCTCTCTCTCTCTCTCTCTCTCTCTCTCTCTCTCTCTCTCTCTCTCTCTCTCTCTCTCTCTCTCTCTCTCTCTCTCTCTCTCTCTCTCTCTCTCTCTCTCTCTCTCTCCTCTCTCTCTCTCTCTCTCTCACTCTCTCTCTCTCTCTCTCTCTCTCTCTCTCTCTCTCTCTCTCTCTCTCTCTCTCTCTCTATTTCTCTCTTGCTGTCTCTCACTCTCCCCTCTCTGTCTAGTGTCTGTCTGTCTGTCTGTCTGTCTGTCTGTCTGTCTGTCTGTCTGTCTGTCTGTCTGTCTGTCTGTCTGTCTGTCTGTCTGTCTGTCTGTCTGTCTGTCTGTCTGTCTGTCTGTCTGTCTGTCTGTCTGTCTGTCTGTCTGTCTGTCTGTCTGTCTGTCTGTCTGTCTGTCTGTCTGTCTGTCTGTCTGTCTGTCTGTCTGTCTGTCTGTCTGTCTGTCTGTCTGTCTGTCTGTCTGTCTGTCTGTCTGTCTGTCTGTCTGTCTGTCTGTCTGTCTGTCTGTCTGTCTGTCTGTCTGTCTGTCTGTCTGTCTGTCTGTCTGTCTGTCTGTCTGTCTGTCTGTCTGTCTGTCTGTCTGTCTGTCTGTCTGTCTGTCTGTCTGTCTGTCGTCTCTCTCTCTCTCTCTCTCTCTCTCTCTCTCTCTCTCTCTCTCTCTCTCTCTCTCTCTCTCTCAGCCTCCCTTTCATTCCCTTCCCCAGCTCTCTCTCTCTCTCTCTCTCTCTCTCTCTCTCTCTCTCTCTCTCTCTCTCTCTCTCTCTCTCTCAGCCTCCCTTTCATTCCCTTCCCCAGAAGCTGCACAATCGTCCTGACTTTTTGGAATCCACCTTTCCCGACATTATAATTTTTCATTATTTGATTATCAGCATTACATGTATATGGATATCTCTCGGAAGTCGGAGGAATCCCTGTGAATTCTGGTCCACCCTTTTCGCTCATTTGCTGATAGCTGTAAGCTGGGTAACATTCCATTTCCGCCTTGCCCTTATAGGTACTAATTCGCGTGATTTGTGTCTTTCACAGTCACCTGAACAGGAGCCGTGACCTCGGTTTGCCCGACGTGGACTTCAGTAAGAGGACCACCTGGCTGCGAACCAGCCTTCGACGCAACCCCAGGTCAGAGGGGTGGCTGCGTGCTACACACGCTCTCTACCATAGGAGCCGGTGTTAGAGAGTGCTAAAAATCAGATGCTAAATGGTTACGAGAGGTCGAGAGAAGGCAAAAGGGGAGATAAGTTGCTCAAGAGTTTGACCAACTATATTACGAGTACATGCTTGTGTTAAATCTGTAGCTTAGGGTGCAAATTGCAGTCTTGCTCCTCCCATTGAAATGCATGACACATTCTTTTCACTTCCAACTCGAAGCTCGAAGCGCTGCGAGGTGAGAGCGAAAAGGAAAATATACCATGGATTCCAACGGGAGAGCTTGTTAAACAGTTTTGTTTTTCAAGTTTTATTTTCTCAGTCTAATCTTATACCTGTCTTTTGTTTCAGGAACAACGCTAGTGAGCTTCCATCACATTTCCGCCGCTACGGATCCATGAAACAGTAAGTGAAGTGAATGAATGCATCATACTTATCATGAAAAAATGCGCATGAAAACGAAGATAAAGATGGTGCCCTTTTCCCGTTGGTTGAAGAGCTTTTATTCTGACGTATTCATGGGTGTAGGTTGAGATTAGGATAAGAGCGTAATGGGGAGACATGCTGAGCTGATTCGAACACGGGCGGTGCACCGCAGAGGCGATCACTGTCCCATCGGGACATGGTTGTGTCCCGGTGGGACAGGCCACTACGCCACTCAAACGGCCACATGGCGGAGCACCATGGAGCTACTGACTAGCTGGAGCCAGCTGAACTCAGCACCACACAGCCCTTGCTGTTGAGAAGCTGACGCTATACCGCCTACCATACCCACTACCATACCATACCCACTACCATACGCCTACCATACCATACCCACTACCAGGGTAGTGGGTACGGCGCAAAGACGGTCAACCACCACTCTCTATACGACTGGAGCGCCACCTGTCACAGCCACCAACCTTCCCCAGAGGGCAGCACCAAGCCTGGTTCTTGGTTCTTGGTTCTTGATGCTTACGGGCCGCTGCACAAATAGCACCGTGCACGACTTTATGGAAATGGCACAGTGCATCTGCTAAAATATAGGAATAAAGGGGATATAGCCCGCCGGAAAAAGCCTTTCATGCGCAGTACCTTTCCATAGCCCTTCAAGCAGTGGCGTAGACAGGGGGGGGCCATGGGGGCCATGGCCCCCCCTTTCCGCCCAGCCGCCCAGATGGCGCCCCAATTAGCGCCGACTAGGCTGATGCCGTTTTACAGAGGGAACATGAATTAAAAAGTGATGTGCAGGCAGGGATCGAACTCAATATCTCTTTGGGGGTACCTGAACACCACAATGTTCTCCAAGGCACCCCCAAATAGGACCTGAGCCCCCCAATGTTTAAGGGCGCCCCTCCGGAAACCAGAATATTCCGAACCCCCAGGGTCGATGGCGCCCCTGAAAGCCGCTGGCACCCACCTGAACGGAACAGTCGCCCCATTAAAGGTTGATTGCGCCCCTCTGAAAGTTCACAGCTGCCCCATTCGGCCCCATCCAAGATCGATGGCGCCCCCTGAAACCACTGGCGCCCCTCTAAAGCACCCGCATTCTTCTCAAGATCACAGTCGCCCTATCCGAGATCAATAGCGCCCTCAAGAGAGCCACTAGCGCCCCCCTTGAGACTGAAGTCGTCCCGCTTGAGACTAAAGTCGTCCCATTCAAGCCCAATGACGTCCCTCCAGAGCGTCCGGTGCGCTTCTGAAGATCACAGTCGTCCTCACCCGAGGTCGCTGGCG
Organism: Amphibalanus amphitrite; assembly: GCF_019059575.1. Taxonomy (NCBI): domain Eukaryota; kingdom Metazoa; phylum Arthropoda; class Thecostraca; order Balanomorpha; family Balanidae; genus Amphibalanus; species Amphibalanus amphitrite. The sequence goes on along the minus strand of NW_024882811.1, from coordinate 98,913 downwards.
CCCCTCAAAAGTCACTGGCGCCCACCTAAACGGAGATCACAGCTGCCCCATCTTAAGATCGATGGCAACCCTCTGAAACCAATGGCGCCCTTCTAGAGTACCCGGCGCCCCTCTGAAAATCATATTCGCCCCATCCGAGACAACGCCCCTTGAGACTACAGTCACCCATCCAAGCTCAAGGCGCCCCTCTAGAGCGTCCGGCGTCCTGCTGAAGGCAACAGCGGCCCCATCCATGCCCAATGACGCCCCTCAACGCCCTTCTAAAGATCACGGTCGTCATCAATCCAAGGTCGCTGGCGCCCCTCAAGAGCCACTGGCGCCCACCTGAACCGGGACTTCAGTCTCCCCATCCTAAATCAATGGCGCCTCTCTGAAACCACTGGTGCCCCTATGAAAAAACAGTCGAATCATCCGAGATCAATGGCGCTCCTTCAGAGCGTCCGACGCCCTACTGAAGGCAGCAGTGACCCCATCTATTACCGGGGTTACATGAGCAAGTAAATGCGTATCAGGAACGGATTTTCCTATTCGCTCACCATTGTAGTCCGTTTGTAATGCGTATTAACTCTGCTCATGTAACCCCGAGCTATGTAAGCATTACACCCCTCTAGATCACCCGGTGCCCTTCTGAAGATCACATTCTCCCTATCCGAGTTCGTTGGCGCCCTCCAGTAGTCACTGACGCCCATCTGAATGGAGACTTCAGTCGCCCCGCCCCATTCAAGATCGATAGCGCCCCCCCCCCCCGAAACCACTGACGCTAGGTAGGTAATTATTTGACAATGGGGCTGTCTCATCGACACCAAGGACCCTTTTCAAGATGCAGCAGCCAGGCGGCGCCGAGCTGGGCTAGGATGTGCCAAGCGTTTCTTATAAGGCAGCTTCGTTAGTGCCACCCCTCGTTGCGATACCGCCCCTCAATGCGACGCCGCCCCTTCACCGTACAATGCCACCCCTCAATGCAAGTGGTGCCCCCCAGCGCATTGCCGCCTATTATTGCGATGCCGCCCCCACCTAGCAGTGCGGTGCCGCCCCAGCGTACGCTACACCGACGGAACGATCACTTTTGAAACTTTCAGAGATTGATAAGACTAACAACATGTATAAAATGTTTTTCTCGGACTTTTGATATCCATGACCTAAGGTCAGGTCAATTTTGCGACTTCTATTGGAGCAAATTGAAATGCGCCTCTTTTGGACGAATGTGGTTCAAAACCCTCTCAAACATCGGTTCATAGGTAAACATAACACACTGAATCGACAAAATGCACCTGTGACCCTTCTGTGTGCCCCTGAGGTCATCTCAGGTCATGAACGGTCACCAGCATTTCTTTCGCTATACCTTTTGATAGAGACGTGCTAAAGCGGTGAAAACACGTCAGATGTGTTCAGCTCGACGGTACGGATCGAGTGATATGCAGCATGACCCTTTCCGTCAAGGTCATGACCTTGACCTGAGGTCAACTTTTCAAAATGACCTTTCAAGGTCAACATTCGACGCGTTTCGACGAGAGGAGCACGATGCTGGCAAAATAAATGTCGTCACTGTCTTGAGTCAAAAGTTATTGCAGAAAACGATTTTAATAAAAAACTGCTATTTTTGGAGTTGCTGCCCTCTGGAGGCTAGTGGCAGTCAGTCACTGGAGGCAGTCATGCATGTCCACAAGTAGGGGCTGCACGCACTAGACATCGAATTGTAAAGGTGCTGTGTGGAGAAAAAATCCAGAACGTATGTCAGTGTTCGGTCGCCTCTGACTGCAGTCGCTGCTGGTATGACAATGAGTTGAGATCTCATGGTGGATCTCATGGTCTTAAATGTTCAAGTCTTTCCTTGATTCCAATTTAGGCAATAAGTCGCAGCGTGAATCCTACATGCGTGCGCTCTGAGATTCTAAACACGGCAACCCCGGTCGACCACCGGCTGCAGCCCACAGGTCACTTCGGATCTGTGAGTGAGCCCGTATATTTTTCTTTTTTTGCAAAGAATAAAGATTGTGCCTATCGATCAACGTATAATTATTTTATCGTTTCGAATTCGCATGGATGCGTTTGAGAATAAAATGTCCGTAGCCTGAGCTCGTTTCCTATATCATGCTAAAAATTCATCTAGATCAAGTTTTTTTTTATAAAAAAACACCAGGCTGCAAATTGCATTAATTGGATTTTATGAAAATCAGCGAAAGCTGGTTCTTATGTACGAGTATTTTGCAACACCTAGTAAATCATGCATGAACATGACGTTACATTTTAGACTGACGCTCCTGTCACTAGCTGACAATGGCGCCCCTGTTAAGGGAAAAAGTCGCCCCCTCGAGCACCATGGCCCCCCCTTTCGCTAATCTCTGGCTACGCCACTGCCTTCAAGCGTCAGCAGCTTGTGGTAGCTGTGGGCTTTATTGTTTTTTTATGGACTGTACCAATCGGGTAATGCCGTAAAATAAAAATAAGATTTGAAATATAATCCCTTGAGTCGATTAGTGCCATCACCAAGCCGCATCACTGCCATTATTCCTCAAGAATGCAGGTCTGGTCCGCCGAGCCGACAGCTCATCTTCCCAGAGACACACGGCTGAGCCGCGAGACCCGTGACACACGATCCGTGTGATCCGTGACCCGTGACACGTGACACGTGACACATGACCCATGACCCGTGGCACATAATCCGCGACATGTGACCTGCAATTGGCTCCCCGTAATCGCAACAGTCTTGACTTTTTTGTCGCTAAAATTGGCGACTTATCCTAAGGCTAGAGATGCATTGCAGGTGCAATCTATTTCATTGCTTATCCTTTTTTGAAGTATCAGTGATATTAGCGTTTGTCCACTGCTCAGACGAACAGCAAGGCGGCTTTCTGTTTTCAGTAGTGAATTAGTAGGAAGTTCATGTCGAGGTATAAATCACCGTCACGGAATCTGCCAGTTACCGCCACAGTCACCGCCATCACGGAATGCGCGTGTGGTCGTCACTGGGCGGGGCGCCGTTCGCGAGGGGGCTGAGCGCGGGGGTGGGGGCTCATTGAACGATCAGAGGTCAAAAGGTCAGCCCAGTCGCCACGCCCAGCGGCTATTCAGCCATCGCGTCAGGTCAGAGTGAAACACACGGCTCTGGGGCGTTGGCCGCTCAGCCATTGGGTCGTCATGTCGGTCACAGCGTGATTTATTCGCGTGACACTGTCGGTCGCTAAATGGGCCGTGCCATTGGTGATACTGCGCCGTTTATGCCGTGGTGGTGCGTGGATCTGCGCCGCATTGGGCGATCGGTTCTCATTTGGACGGGTTCACTGACAGCGTTACTGAACAATGAGAAAGTGTGCCTTGTGTAACGTAGCCCGTAGGTGTTTCCTACGAACGGGCCTCAAGCCGGGCCTCAGCTAAAGGCTCGTCCCGAGTGGCCACACTGCCATCACTTCATTCCCTAGCGACATCTATGTCTCACCTCCATACTCCGCAACCAGCCACCACCACGCGTCGCTAGCGTCGCCGAGCCGGGCCTCCGCTCTCGTTCACCGCCCGTCGGCTCAGTTCCGTTAGAAAGTGTGCCGAGGCGGGTGTGTGGTTGTGGGTGCTACCGGGGACGGGCGGCCGTCTCGTGCCGGCGCTGTGACGTGGTGACGTCCACGTCAGGTGACGTCGGGGGAGGCCATGTACAGGAATGGCAACTGGCAGAGGTGAGGGGGATGGGTGCTGGGGGGGGGGGGGGGGGCGTGACCTAAAAGACCGTAGTGAGAAGTTTGCATCTTTGTTTCAAGACCTTAGTAACTATACTTCAACCTTGGTCATTTAAAACAGAAGTAAAAATTGACTGGGCTGATGCACTACTCATCTTCCGCATGCTACAGTTTTTCCCTTCACGTCCTAAAATTTGTATAAACTAAGCAGGCAAGCTAGGTTAATTGATTGCTTGATCATCAATCGATTGAAAGAAATCCACTGTTGATAAGCTGAACAGACAACTGACTGATGTATCACCCTTGCCATTGTATCCGTCCTTATCAATTGCTCGTGAGCCCCACCTCAGACCAGAGTGTCAAGTGTCGACTTAAATGCCAAATCGCATGTGACCAGACCACTTGACCATTGTCCTCAATACCTGTGACTCTGCGCCCTATCTGCAGACCCACTCCCGTGGGCTGAGACGCTATCGTGGAGTGACGAAGGGCCTTCTCGATGAGCCCATAGCAGCTCAGTCGTAAATCGTCGGCATTAGACGGTGTTTCTGGAGAGACTGACACGTGCTTTGGGACGTTTGTGTGGTGTGAGTTTCCAAATATCAGGGAAAGTGTGGTGTGAGGCGCGGAGGACTGAGGAACGCTTAGTGAAAAGCCAGAGGTGCTTCAGTTATTCTCGTTTGCAGCGGTCTTCTGAATATTCTTTCTAAATCTCAGCTGAAAGGTACGCATGCTGGATAATGTTGATCACATTTGTGATAGGTGTGGTGAAATTTTATAACCTAAGATTTGTACGAAAACTGATTTAGTTGAAAAACATCGCTGCTCTTCGTGCGACGCACGATCAAAACCTGTGCTGTCCCAATTTGGTTTACATTTACAACATTTACAACAAGTCACAACACTTTCTTCGTAGCTCTCGTATTTGTCTGAGAGGTTGCAAGGTTGAGAGTCTTTGAAATCAACTGTTTTATTTTTTTGTCAAATCTATTTTCATACAGAACATATATTTAACCCGGCAGGCGGTGGGCCTACCAGCCACCTTCCGCGCGGTGTGGGGGGGGGGGCACTTTTTTGCCCCCCCCCGTATCTCCGAAACTACTGGACGGATCCGGAAAATTCAAACGGCGTTCGATAGCCCTGTCAAATTTGTCGAAGGAAACCAAATTTCATTGACCTCGGGGTCACCGATGACGTCACAGGTCAGGTCAAAGATAAAATGTTTCACCGTTCACGGGGCTTCTAGGGAAAGCGCTATAACACCGAGTAAAACGCATTTTGTCGAAAATCAGCGATAAGGCGTCAGTTGTCTAGTACATATGTTGCTATTAGAGGTCACTGGTCATACCAGGTCAGGTCACAGGTCAGGTCACCAAAGGTCACCAAGGGTCACCACATGAGCCCAGCTTTACTAAGGTTATGCGATGCATGTTTTATGGCCAGTTTTTCATTTCCAACTCAATGGTGTTGGTTATAAGACCATCAGGTACGGTTTAGGTCACTTTCTGGTGGAGGTCAGGTCAAGGTCAGGTCAAAAAAGGTCAAATTTGAAAGTTGATATTTTTGCATAAAATGGGTATTGATTCGATGCAGCTCGTCACGGGGAGTCTAATGGTGGTCTTTGTTTTGCGCTACGAGGTCTAGAATGGCTAAAAATTGAGTTTGAAAATTTGAAGTCATCAATTTTGAACAGTTTTTTTCGCTATAACTTGGCCAAAAAAAGAGGTATCGATCTCAAATTTGGTATGTAGATAGAAGGCGGTAGGGGCTATCACATATGTTCCGGTTTTTTTCGAAATTCAAAAAACTTTTTGGATGTTTTGGCTATTATATTCAAAAAATCTATTTTTTGATTTTTAGGGGTCAAAATAAAAAAATTCGAAAAAACCGAAATAGCAGTTTTGTAGCCCTCTTAATTCCACACCTTTTATGGCTGAAACATTTTTCTGTATCTCTAAAGCTGTAGGCCTGACAGCTCTTCCCGCGAAACCTTTTTTTGGGTCGAAAATGGCAAAAATGACGTCACTCTGACGTCATTAGCGGCCAACCTATCATAGCCTTTGGTAAATTTTTTGGTCACCATGTGCGCTAGCTGCTCCCGGGAGGGTACTGAAAGTTTGGTGACGATCGGCGTAGCGGTTCTCGAGATATATCGAAAAAACTAAAGGTGGGGCAAAAAATGCCCCCCCACCGCCTGGAAGGTTAAGAAAGCATTCAGGGGTTGTAAACGTTGAGCTCTTCTCACAAAGGAAATGGCAGCACAGTTTGTGGGCACTAAATCACATTTCAATCACCGCCTCCCGCCTGGCACAGCTAATATGCACCAGAGTCGTGCACCACACTGGCCTATCCTATTACCAGTGTGTTTGCTGCAGTGTGCACGGTCCCGCACACGGGTGTATCATGTTTTTAGTCTGATACCGGCCACGGGGTCGATACCTATACGACGCACAAAGGTTGATACCAATACTGGAACACCTGCCACCGACCAGTTGCACGAAGTTATTACTATAAATAGCAGAAGTCATGACTATTGACTATAATCATTGGTACTCCGCACATAGGTGGATAATTGTGAATACGCAGATAGTTACACGGTCCAGCAAAATGTCAAATGGCACCTAAAATGTCTTGCTTAATGACTTTCCCACTTTTGCTCACGTGACTGTGTCTGCAATTTTTAAAATCACCCAGATTAACACGCGGTAGCAAACCGTAGACGTACCGTATCGGGCTGGTTTGAGTTGTAACATCGGCTCACTGGAGCTCAATGACGTCACAAAATCAGTCGATGTGACATCAGAAATACTTGGCTGTGAAGCTGGTTTTCAATTGCCTGATGTGGCTCAGATCAAAACTCAGGCGGCACTTATCGTTGTTCCTCGTGAAGTGTGATGATGGCGCTCAGTCGAGAATGATCTATCGTCAGTCTCATCTTTGTGATGGATTGTTCCCTTACCTATGCTTCCAAGGTAGATTTTAATCACGAGTACCTACCTAATCCGTCCTCTGCCCTACAAGTACCTACTTAACATTTTCCTTAGCTCAACACGCGATGGACCCCTACCGATTTTATTAACGTCCGTAATCCTGCATTTAAAAATTCCACTTATTTAATAAATTGTACTAAATAGCATGGGAAATAAATTTCACTACTGTTATAGAAATTCTTTTGACTGATACTGACTGAGAGTGGTAGAATTTTGATTGATTTATTTGCTCTGGGATAAGAACGCATACTGCCGTTCACATGACCTGCCCACGCCGCCACTAAATATAAACCCTGCGACATCACGTGGCCATCGTGGCGCCACTAAGCGTGTCGCTCTGAGGCTATTGATCGGGAATGTCTGGGCTGGGCTACTGTTGTGCATGACTACCCACACCCGGCCGTCGGCGTAACCAGCCACTCGCCCGGGGGGGGGGGGAGGGGGGTTCTGTCGCGTGGGAGGGGAGCCATCGATTGCAGAAGCTCCACAGAACACCGTCGGTGCGTCGCAGCGAGCTGCCAGCTGCAGCTGACCTGAGTTAGGAGCCATCGACCGGGAGATATGGCCCAGCGCGACGTCCCCTCATGACGCTCTGGTTTAGTGGGATGGATATATAGGCTGCACCACGGAGAACGGGGAGGTAGAAAATTTATTAGGGAAAAAAGTATTGTAATTTATCATTCAACGAACTGATACTTTTGTAGTGAGAAACGCACAGGAAAACACATTTTTGGACGAAAAAGTCATCATTTTAGCCCACTTTGCACAGACGAGTAAGTTTTGAGTGTTAAATTATTTAAGTGCTCTCCCTATAAAATTATGGGAGAGCTGGGACGTCTCTACGACGTACTTACCCTGTGGGTCACCGTAAATTCCTCCCGGTTTTACGACACAGTTTTATAGCAGCTGAGTGAGTGAGTACGACCGCGGGCGGCCTGATGGATTCGGACAATTTATCAAAATGTTCTGGGAGTTTATCCAGATTGGATGGACTGCTTGTGGGCACGGTAATCATTGAATGCAAATTTTGAAGCACCATCGGTAATTTCGTAAAAAAAATGTTGCCACTTGCTCTGAATTTTCTTAGGAATCGTATCATCTGACATCTGCTAAGATAGGGGAGTTAGCTTAGCTTGGTATTTGGGCTGGGTCCGAGATTGTTTCTGTGCTTTTTCAATAAGCTGTGGGGGCTGCTTACATTTAATTTTAAGTATATCGCTGTTTCTTTTGATAAAAAGGAAGTTTGACGAAGCTGGAGGTTAGAATCTCCGATGGCTATGGAGTCTTGAGTGCACTGCTAAAACGCGCGGGCAGGCATCGCGACACTTTCCCAACGCTTACGCCACGCGCCATGGGAAGGCTAGCTAATTTTCCCAGACAGGAGCACTAGAATGGGAACCGGGAAGTGACCGCCGCGTTGTTAACTGGAATGACATGGCACCTCGTCCATGCAACCGCAGGGACGATGATATATAACATGCATGCCTCGTCCACTGTCCAGTGACCAGTTGGCCATCCGAATTCTTCCGCCCGCATTCGGCAAGATTATGATATAAAACGCATTTCATCAAAATTTGGAGCGCTAGCTACCAAGCGCATCGCGAGACCGAGAACGTCTCTCAGCCTCGCCTATCCTGTACGCTTTGAGCTGGAATACGCTACCTTATGTTCACGGTGGGCCGGAAGAAGCACCGCCAGTATCTCCTGCCATCCGGAAGTGAGTATTCCGGCCACAAAACAGCGGCCGCTACCGTTCCAGTATAGCATAGCGGTCCACCCGCCCGACACGGGCCCATTCTCAGCTGTGGCTGTGGCCACAGCCAGGCTATCGTGGATACGTCCCGGGGGTTGGACCAGTGCAATCCGGGACGGCTGGTGGAGGGGGTAGGGCGTGAAGTGGAGCAATGAAATGTGGGATGTGGAATGTGGAATGGAGAATATTGAATGCGGGTCATAGAACACTAGGAAATGGTTGGTCTGATATAAATGGAAATATAGCGGTCCTGGGACGCCATCTATGATATAGAATGAGTCAAGATAACTTTTTTTTCATTATTGAGTCATATTGGCCGTTTTCACGACGGAATAGCAGGCATCTATTTGATACCCGTTTGATCCTTTGGTTCCTCAGGAATTTTAGTAGTTCTTTTTAGTAGCTTTCCCAGCTTTCGAATGAATGGTGCGTTAGTTTGCTATTTTTCTATTAAATATCACATCGATTTACTTTATCTAAAGATTTATCACCAATATCAACATAAAGCGTAAGCACAATTATAAAATTATGAAATTATTAAATACTAGTACAATAGTTGAAAAAAGATACTGAGTTGCCACGCTACAAAGAATATATTCATTTACGGCGCACGACAGACATTTAGAAAGCAGCGCCCTGTTTTATTGCACGCTGCTAGCCGCTTCCCAGAGGTGAAAAAACCCTGCTACTCGCCTGCGTGCGTAGGTGACAGCCATAGGAATAAAGAGACAGATTCGAGCATCTCAGTTAATGCATTTAAAATAGATAACAAGCCGTTTCCGCTCAAATCAGAGCTGTCTTCCCATAGAGGGCCACTATGGACCACGGCACAAAAATTTAACAGCGTCATCTCTTCGTAGACAGCTGGGGCTGAAAAATCCCGCCGGTGCGACGGCCGGTGCGTTGTGAAGCGCCATAGACAACGGAGGAAAAACGGAGACAGCGCGACAGCTCGTCTCCGCTCGTCGCCGGTTGAACGGCGGCGGGGACCGCGCGGCGCGGCCGGCGCGGCCTTGGCCGCCGCCGGAGTAGGGAAGGACCGGGCGACTGGGACGGGGGACGTCACATCTGGGCCGCAACTGTGGGGTGAGGTCCATGACCATCGGTCCCAGAAACTTGGTAGGAGCGTTGATAATTGGTTCTGACTTCTGAAGTAAAGGCAAGTGAATAAGTGACTACTGACAAACCTTTCGTGAGTTCTGATTGAACTGGATCAGGAAGCCAGGACGAGCTAGGACGTCGATCAGACCTATAGATAAGTTGGATGGTAGTGATTTATTTTTGTTGTGTCACTGAAATGTGGTGATGCGTTGTAATGCCCAGAGGCCGAAATTTGAAAGGCCAGTTTCTTTCTAACATTCTAGCCTCATTTTAAATTTTTAGGCCTAAAAAGGTGATGAGAAAACGTCAAAAAAGTACTTTCTGTTTCAAGATTACTTGTAAAAAATTGGTGACAGCTAGACATCGCGTAGGTGACAGCTTTTGAGTTTTATTCACCTCTGCCGCTTCCATTGGATTTTGCAGGCCGACGTCATTGGTTGTTACACGTATGATGTCACGCGACTTGTGGCCTATCACGGCTCTTTAATGATCTCCTCTAAATGAATGCAACAATGGCCTTTTAAGTTGATCTCTGTGGCCATCTGTCTATGGAGCGACCAATATGAAAGTTGGGTGAATTTACCTGGGTTACATGACTATGAGCAAGCAAATGTGTATCAGGAATGGATTTATGTGGAGAATTGCGCTGGACCATGAGTGCTCGAGCGCTCCCAATTCCACGCCGGCTTGGCTTTGGAGCCGAGACAGACGATGCGGGTCAAGGTCGCCGCTGGGGTAACGGTGGATTGGCTGCGCCCGAGCACCCGTAACGCGGCACAATTCTCCATCTATGGATTTTCCTATTCGCTCAGTATTGTGATAGGCGTTCGTAATAGCATTTACTCGGCTCATGTACCTATCCCCGGTTATTTAAAAGAAGTTTTTGTGGGGGAATATCACGGCTATAGGTACTCAGTGGCCCTATTCACGACTTTCAAAGAATGCTCCGATAACTAAATACCGCACAGACCTACTGCATTAGTGAATCTGACAAAAGGTCTGTGAAATTACATCCCCCCTCGCCATACCCCTAAAAACTCATCCAGTGTCCAAAACCACTTTTATCGACTCGCCAAAAAAAAACACACACACACACACACACACACACACACACACACACACACACACACACACACACACACACACACAAAGCATGGGGCATGTCAGCTCTCAGTTCATTTTTCATTGTCTTTACCATGGTTCAATTGCATTGCGCGATTTAACCCGCGCGGGGCTGGGGGGGTAAATTTTACCCCCCCTCGCGAATATTTGCAATATCTCAAAAACGGCGGCGCGCAGCGCCGCCAAACTTTCAGTACCTTTTCTTACATCAATTTGACACGTTCCCTGAAAATTTGAGCGAAATCCGTCGGAAAATTTTTGAGAAATTGACGTTTTAGTGACGTCATGTTCGCCATTTTCGCCTCAAAAACGGCAAAAGTTCAAACGCCGCTAACATCTTCATTTTTAAAGGAATCGAGACGTAACAAAAAAGGATATACGTAATTCTACTTTGTCTATCAAATGGCTATCTCGGTTTTTTGAAAATTTTGGATTTTGGCCCAAATTTTTTCAAAAAACTGACTTTTTTGGGAAAATAACTATAAAATCCAAAATTTTGAGTGTATCGAAAAAACCGGAATATATGTAAGAGAAGTGGTCTATTTGCACCTACATACCAAGTTTTAGAAGAATCGGTTCAAAAATGTGGGAGTTATTCAAAATTGTATGACGTCACGACACACAATTTTTTTGAAAAATGACTTTTTTGGAAGTTCTAGACCTCGTACGGAAACGAAAAAAATAGCACCATTCGATTCGCCGTGAAAAACTGCATCAGATAGACACCTTTTTAGGCCTTAACAACCAACTTCAAAATTTGACCTCACTTGACCTGACCTTGACCTGACCTCGGCCTGAAATTCATCCAGAGGTGGTCCATATCACTTATTGAGTGTGCCTATTGAATTCTATGAGTAAAATGACCCATAAAACTTGTGTCGCACATGCCCTTTTCTATATTTTGTTTTTGGTGACCTGACCTGACCTGACCTGACCTTGACCTTGACCTCTGAATGATATTTTATGCAACGAATATTGTCTTGGTAGCCTAAGAACACGTTTTGGGCGATCAGTCTCAGTCCATGACTCCATTCTTCGGCAACTACGGTGCAAGGCCGATACTGTAGGAACTTGCAATTTGTACCCTTGACCTGACCTTGACCTTGACCTCAAACTTAAAATTAGGTACATGTTTTTAGTTGTTCGTGATGAGATCTTTCGATTGCCGTTTGAATTTTCCAAATCGGACCATTAGTTCGGGAGATAACAGGGGGGTAAAATTTACCCCCCCCCCCCCAGCCCCGCGCGTTCGGCTGGAGACCCCAGCCCCGCGCGGGTTAAAGCACGTGAGTGCCTATGTAGTATATATGTAGAAAATAATACCTACGGCAAAACATCCAAAATTACAGAGGCTACAATGCTTAAAAAGTAGGTTCATCAAGGAAGCCCATTTTAACTTGCGTGGTGTTGCAAACCATGCGATTCCAACGCGGGCTATTCACAACGTCTGCAAAGACACGTTAACAACTGACAAGCCGCCACCGCTGCCACTTATTCATAGTTGTTTGTTGTTTGTTTATTGGGGCTTTAGGGCGTGTCGACTGCAAAGGTCATTTTGCGCCCATAACGTCGCGCTGGTAAAACAAGTGTTTCAAAAGAAGAAACTTTCTAGATATCAAGACTAGAAAGTAAAAGACTTTATAAAAAAAGACAGGGTAAAATAAAACAACGCAAGAGCGTCGTAATAGACAACTGACTGGACAAGGAGACTAGAGAGGATTTGGGTCAGGTCGAGTAAATCGCTTGGAATTTGACTGCGCGGATAAAGGAAAAGATGTTGCCAGATAAAACCCAGGGTGACTCGTCACCCAGCAGGTGGCGGACAGTGGTACCCGGAGCGATGCGGCCGAGGTAGCGCGTCCGGTCTGGTTCTAAAAGTGGACAAGATAAGAGCACGTGAGCGACGGTAAGAGGCGCGGAACAACCGTTGCAAATGGCCTGCTCGTCTCCGCGGAGGAGGTGGCCATGCGTGGCATATGTATGGCCGATTCGGAGCCTCCACTTATTCATAGATGGTTGATATCACAGCTTGGGCGTCAGCAGCGCGGCCCACAACGCGTCGGCGCCAGCGCACGCCGCAGCTGTTGGCACTCGGCAGCCGGTGTTGCGACTTAACGGCCGGCCGGCCCCATGAAGGAGAAGCTCTTAGTGAAGCTTTGTGATCGCCTCATAGCCGCCTTGGATGTCATCTTTCTTGGCAGATCCATCCGTCCAGATGGTGCGGTGCAGTGTGGATAAAGGACGAAGTCCAACGCCGCTAACCCCGCGACCGCCACCCCAGAACGTGGCCACAGACCGAACGGGCGTGAGAGCCGTAAGGGCCACCCCGCCATCCGGTAGGTGGCTGAGCAGCCGGGCGCAGCGGCGCCTGGGCGGCGGCCGCGCTGAGATGAAATCCCAAACCGCCATGTCGCCATCACCGCCATCACCATTGCTGCAGCTGTTCCCAACCGCCTCCATCGCCGCCGTTGTCAGGTGTTGCCAGCAGCCGCGCCGCGGGATGGCAGAAGCTCTAGAGTAGCCTCCAGCGCCCCTCTCCGCACGTGTGCAGGTGCTCTGCGGCCGCCGGGTCCGACGTCCAGGCAGAACATGATATTTCCATGCTGCTCCGACGGTGGACTGGTCTTGTTTGGGCGTTCCTCCCCTGTGACGTCGGTCACGCCTGCCCCGGCCAGGGCGCAGAGGCCGACGTCTCACCATCCGATTGCGGTCCTCAGTCGGGTCGCAACGTGTACCTCTACCGCAGCGTGGAGCGCGCTCCCGCTGGGCAGCGATACAGCCAAACGTAACATGCGGGCGGCCAGCGCTGCGCCGGACGGCGGACCCATGCCGGGGGTATGCCGGTCTCGGCCATTAGCGAGGTCGTCGGGGCCGAGGCTGTACATACAGCTGGTGACCGCGTGAGCCGCCAATCGAAGCTCACGGCTTATAAGCTCGACGCGGGCATCACACGCCGTCCCGATGGGAGCTCCACGACGCTGCCGCGAACTCCAGCAGCGCGGCTCGCAGCGCGAAGACCGGTACGGACGGACGGGGCGCAAACGGCGTGTGGGAGTCGCAGGCGACGGAAGACGTTCTGCGGACAGAGAGGGTTGGGCACAAGCTGGTCGGCAGGACACTCTTGAGCCGAGCCTTTGATGTAATTACAGATGATCCAGAAGCATGCACAAAAATTCATGACACACTATTCTCATTTATGTATTTGCTACATATGATATGATATGATCAGTGACGCATTCTGGGCAATATGTTCTAAAGTGAAGTAACTGAAGTTACAATTGACAGCTTAAAAAAAAAACACACACACACGCACATACATTCGATAGCTTATGAGAATAACATGCCTTGTCTGCGTAATGCAGGAAAATATTTTTCACTTTTTTAGAAACATCAAAACAGTTGTCAACAAGCCATGTCAACTATCTAAACAATTTTTTTGAAACTGCTCTAGCTAGCTTAAAGTTCCACAACGTTTCCGGAGCACTGTACCCAAACTCAGTTCATGTTACAAAAAAAAACAGTAATAATGCCTCCTAATTTTGAATGAAATATAGGTATAAGTTATTTGATTTGGAAAGCAACAAATTTCCGAAAATCATTTTAGCAAAATCACTATTTTCTTCAGCCACCAGGTTTTAAACAAAACTATAGTAAACTTTATGATCTAGTTGACACAAAACCAAAGCCCCGATTTTAACAAATGTAGATTAAATTTTAACAATTTTAACAAATGTATCGTGGAGAAAATAAAAAGTGTAGATTTGTAAAGCCGGGATATTTCACGGATTAGGCACTTAAAGAAATATCTTCACCTTTCTTTGAGCCACCAGCCTTCACCCAAGTTTTACACGAATGTAGTGAGCCAGACAATGTGGCAACTCAAAACTGTGATGGTTTGAGATAATTATGACGGTAAAAGAAAAAGCAACACAAGGTTCCTTACCCTCGCTTTTTTCAGATGGGTTCAGATGAGGCTTCAACTGTTGCCGACCTGAGGAGCTATAGGGACTTGAGCTTTCCAAAACTCAATTTCTAAGGGCACTGAGCAGTGTTTGGGTTTCACACGTATGCGATCGTAAGTTACATTAAGTTGACAAAGCAAACAAATCAAAGCATGATGCCCCGCGCGTCCGCCCGCGACCACGTCCCGCGTCCGACTCCCGGCCGCTGCGTGACCCGAGGCCCCGGCGGTCACGTGACCTACCGGCCGGGACTGCAAACGGCCTACAACACCATTCTTATATGACGTCATATCCTACCGAGGTGCTGATTGGTCGGAATTAGATACCTGAAGGTAATTATCCGCCGTAGTTATTTTTGTTTCATTGTTTTGCGTGTTTTCTTATATGAAATGTAATTAAAAAATTTGCCATATTTTAATCACCATCAAAACATAACTGAATAGGTATAAAAGAGAACTCGATATATACTTTCCTTGTTTTTAAGAATTCCGGAATTAGATACCCGAGGGAGCAAAGAGGGAGCAAGTTGCCACGCTGATTTGATACCTCATAGTCGAAAGGTGGGCTACTAGAACCGAAAATTGCTGTGTTTGTAAATAACAGAGGTGAATAAAACTCAAAAGCTGTCACCTACGCGATGTCTAGCTGTCACGACTTTTTACAAGTCATCTTGAAACAGTAGGTGCCATATTTTTACGTTTCCTCATCACCTGAAGGCCTACAAAAATTGAAAATGAGGCTAGAATGTTAGAAAGAAGCTGACTTTTCAAATTTCGGCCTCTGGGCATTACAACGCATCACCACATTTCAGTGACACAACAACAGCAAAATAAATCCAACTTACCTATAGGTCTGATGGACTTCCTAGCTCATCCTGGCTTCCTGACCCAGTTCCAAGGCTATGTAAACCCTAGTATGGGCTATGGGCCCAGTTTAATCAGAACTCAGGAAAGGATTGTCAGTTGTCACTGATTCACTTAGCTTTGCTTCAGTAGTCAGAACCAATTATCAACGCTCCTACCAAGTTTCTGGGACCGATGGTCATGGACCTCACCCCACAGTTGCGGCCCAGATGTGACGTCCCCCGTCCCAGTCGCCCGGTCCCTCCCTACTCCAGCGGTGGCCAAGGCCGCGCCGGTCCCCGCCACCGTTCAACCGGCGACGAGCGGGGACGAGCTGTCGCGCTGTCGCCGTTTTTCCTGCGTTGTCTATGGCGCTTCACAACGCACCGGCTGTCGTACCGGCGGGATTTTTCAGCCCAAGCTGTCTACAAAGAGATGACGCTGCTAAATTTTTGTGCCGTGGTCCATAGTGGCCCTCTATGGGAAGACAGCTTTGATTTTAGCGGAAACGAACTAGTTATCAATTTTAGATGCATCAACTGAGATGCTTGAATCTGTCTCGTTATTCCTATGGCTATCACCTACGCACGCAGGCGAGTAGCAGGGTTTTTTCACCTCTGGTAAATAAATAAGTGATTTGAGGGCACATAATGCCCGGATTTAAACTTCTAAAATTATTTTGAACATAAAATATTTCAGTTGGAGGGATGTTAAGGCCTCAAAGGGTAGGTACTTTTCAGGTATCAAATAGGTTCCTCTGCGAAAGTTCCGTCGTGAAAACGGCTATTTTGTTCGTACTTCGCTGTGGAACTTGTTACGGAGCGAGCGAAGCGAGCGGAGTCTTACGTAGAATAACGGAAATTTCTGAGTATGAGCGGCCGGCCGGCCGGCCGGCCGTGGTCACGATTCTGCGACGCTTATATCTCAGCAACCACTTGACCGATTTACATGCGGTAATTTTTGTAGGGTATAGCTTCATTCCTTCTACCAAGTATTGGACTATTCCCGATGCATGTGGGTGACCCCTTATGCACGTGCCACGTGCAAAACGAAGAGGTGTCACTTTTGTAATAGTTGCAATATCTCGGTAACTACTGGGCCGATTGCGCTGAAAGTTGGCATGTAGGTATAGGCACCCACTAGGCAATGCATATCCATGTGCCAGAGTTCGGGTGCTGCTGCACGTGCGCACGTGCAGGGGTCGATTCCAGATCTCGAGAACGGCTGGACCGATTGCGCTCAAATTTGGTACACGGTTACGGAGCAGTTAGTAGGGTGCCGTGCACAAGTCAGTTGGGACCCATTTTGCACGTGCGCACGTGCAGGGTGCCGCTTCCAGATCTCGAGAACGGCTGAGCCGATTGTGCTCAAATTTGGCACATCGCTAGAGACCGGTTAGTAGGGCGCCGTGCACAAGTCAGTTGGAGGTACCCCCTCGCAATTTCGCACGTGCAAGGCCCACCCTCTCGCTCGCTCCGTTAATCGCCCCAAAAGGCGTTATACTGGTATTGATTACGGAGCGAGCGAAGCGAGCGGAGTCTTGCGTAGAATAACGGAAATTTCTGAGTATGAGCGGCCGGCCGGCCGGCCGTGGTCACGATTCTGCGACGCTTATATCTCAGCAACCACTTGACCGATTTACATGCGGTAATTTTTGTAGGGTAGCTTCATTCCTTCTACCAAGTATTGGACTATTCCCGATGCATGTGGGTGACCCCTTATGCACGTGCCACGTGCAAAACGAAGAGGTGTCACTTTTGTAATTGTTGCAATATCTCGGTAACTACTTGGCCGATTGCGCTGAAAGTTGGCATGCAGGTAGGCACCCACTAGGCAATGCACATCCATGTGCCGGAGTTGGGGTGCTGCTGCACGTGCGCACGTGCAGGGGTCGATTCCAGATCTCGAGAACGGCTGGACCGATGGCGCTCAAATTTGGTACATGGCTAGGGACCGGTTAGTAGGGTGCCGTGCAAAAGTCAGTTGGGACCCATTTTGCACGTGCGCACGTGCACGGTGCCGCTTCCAGATCTCGAGAACGGCTGGGCCGATTGTGCTCAAATTTGGCACATCGCTAGAGACCGGTTAGTAGGGTGCCGTGCACAAGTCAGCTGGAGGTACCCCCTCGAAATTTCGCACGTGCAAGGCTCACCCTCTCGCTCGCTCCGTTAGTCGCCCCAAAAGGCGTTATACTGGTTTACACACATGATACAAATGTGAAGTTATATTTTGTGTTGCACGAATTGATGGATCAGAGATCTCATGAATCTCACTCGAATCCTTTTAGTCAGCATTATTCAGGTCGCTGTGAACTGTGCCCCAAAAATGCGCATATAAATGGCATCAAAATTCGTTACTTTTTGCACGAATATGGGTGTATCAGCAGACGCAAGCGGCAACAAATGCTGACAGAAGTGCAAATGTTAGTCCAACCCAGAGCTGTGTACCGTAAAAATCTGTGACGTGTTGGCGGATGTCAAGATGGCGCAAAATCGTGGCAGGATTAGGCGCCATTACTGTCGCATTAGTGTCCGGCGCTCGGTGCACTACATCATGATTTGTCAGAGGCGTCCAGGGCTTTACCAGGCTCGTTTCGTTGTCCGCTGGCAGAGTGCCAAGATGGGGTTGGGGCAGATGGGGACTGGGGAGGGGCGCACCAAGCGAAGGGTTGGAACTGGGTCTTGGGATGACGGAAGGCTGACCATGACGGCGCAATGCTGAGTGGGGATAACGACTTTTGGAAAGTATATGTAAAACCATAATTGCAATAAATAATTGTTGTTTGGGGTTTTATTATAATTATTATCATCATCATTTTTGCCATTTGGTAATAATTATCAGCCCTTGATGTTTGCTGTAAGTGCATTGCACACTCATTATAAAAAAAAACATGCAATCGGGCCAGGCGGGATTTTTGATTCCCGCAGAGCGGGATTTACGAGACCACAACGGCGGAATTTAGACCACTAATGAAGCGAGTGGATGATACAAAGGCTGCTACGTCGGAAGATTGCGAACTTTTTTGGCGGTGATGCAACACCTGCTACCATTGTTGTCAAATATCTCACGACATGGTATTTCTAGCGCCAACATTCTTTTTCCCTCTCCAGTGTTTCTCTACCGCTTTTCGTTTCACATCAACGATGTTGCGTTAGCAAGAACAGCGGAACGTTTCTGCGGCTGAACGAGCTCCTGACAGAAGACTGATCGTCCTAGCCTCAGCGCAATCACTCACGATTCTCAAAACGTCCGCTCCGCCAGCCAACTTTTTCATTCTTTCGTCCCTCGCTCCCGCTCGCCCACCGGCTTACAGATCTGAAGTCAGGGAGGGGAGTCGATGGTGTTTTACGACAATTTCTTCGATATGTCGGGGAAGAGGGGTGGGGGAGCGGGAGCTTGATCGATATTGCTTTTCAAGCAGAAATGCCCTGGTAGTCGGATGGCCTTCCATTTGCGAACATTAACATGTGCTCGTCTTATATTTGAAAAGGAAAAGGTTTTCATGCTGTTAATTCTGATTAGAACTATACACTATACCTGGATAAAAAACAACTTATTTTCGCATTTTCATTTGATGATGAAATATGATTTGACGTAAATACATAGAAAAGTATCCCTAGCTGGCAAAGGTCAATATACAGTCCCTTCATTCCATATAATTATCCCCGACAGAAGTTGGTTTATTCAGGGTCCCTTTCTAAAGTTTAGAATCTCAATCACGTCTGGCTATTTCTGGATGACTTGAAACATAGTCGCTCGATGGAAGGCGCCTCTCATACAATCCGTGCTCACTGCTCATGCAGTCTGCTGAGATTTAGCCTGCTGGAATAGATTTGGAGTCGGCTGCTGTAAGAATTCGTTGCTTGGTTAAGCTAGTCGAAAATAGTCTCTCTCTCTCTCTCTCTCTCTCTCTCTCTCCTCTCTCTCTCTCTCTCTCTCTCTCTCTCTCTCTCTCTCTCTCTCTCTCTCTCTCTCTCTCTCTCTCTCTCTCTCTCTCTCTCTCTCTCTCTCTCTCTCTCTCTCTCTCTCTCTCTCTCGCTCTCTCTCTCTCTCTCTCGCTGAACATCTGCATTGTCTGTCATAACATACATGCCTGCGATAACCGCATCTTCAGTGTAGCGCTGTGTCAGAGCGGTTGGCGTGGCTCCTGATGTCCCTGACCTGTTATCGGCCCAACTTCCGGTCTCATTGTGAATGGCGGAGCAAAGCAGAGGCCCCGGACCGGACCGGAACCGCAGGCCGGAACTGAAAACCGGTGGTCAGACCAAAGACTGGACCGAATCGAACCGCATGGGATCGAATCAACCCGAATCGAACTGTCGTGCATGGAACTAAACAAACACCCAACATTTGATAACTATGTTCCAAGCTACAAAAGGTAGCTCAATTTACACCCGTCCAAGAAACACGAGACGTCTTACATCCGTGATCAACCTTTCGTGATTAGGAAACTAATGTAGCAGAAGCGAACGAACGACCGAGTTCTCTCCGAGTTTTACGGAGTCAAGCGGACCTACCGACCGCGAGAGTTAGAAGAATTCATTATTTTACCCTGACGAACCGAGAATCAACGTTGACTGAGCTACGCTGAGTGTTTACTAATCACATGAGGCCTGGTTGGGATGCGCGGGCTTCAACACATCTTTTGTCTGTAGCTTTGGTAGCGTTATTGAAATCAAAACGGTAATGGGTTTTTGTTCTGCTGTGTTATTTCTTGTCATGGAGGTGATGTTTGTACCTACGCCAGCTGCATTTTTAGTGGAACCTTTTATAAAGGCTCTTCTCAGCATGAGTAGGTGGGATCTTACCTAGGATTTATCAATCCGCCTTCGAGTCTCCTGCGTAGCTCCGAAACAAGAACCACGCTCGGCTGGGTTCTATCATATGAGTCCCATTTCATGCATGCGGGCGACGCGACTTCACGAGTCATGGTTTCAACATGAGCTTTGGGCTTCCTGGAGGTCAGAGGTCATCTCCTCGAGTTCAGAGAGGTCACGGGTCGTCACATAATGGAGGTCACCCTTTCAACTGACTGAGACCCATTTCTCGTCCGTGTTTTATAGCAGTTCCATGGACGTCCGACCTACGTGCGGCCCTTGTCCAGCAGAGAACGACAATTGATGCTGCGACATTATCTACTCTCCGGACTGGGCTGCTGCTGGAATAGCACCCTTCCTTTTCAGTAAACAAGGGCACCAGTGCAGTGGTGGTGGTAGCCAAAGCTGGCCCCTGGAGTAATTATCCACAACACGCTACGTGTGATCCCATGGGCCTCATCGCTCTGGACTGGTGGTAAATGAGCTCTCTGATACGATGACCTGGATTTATGGATAGGTTCTCATTAATCTGCCCCAGAGCGCATCGCTGTCTCAACTGGAAGCGCGAGTTAGAAGATCTAGCCATGTTGAGCTTTCGGCAGTGGGGTTCCGAAAAGTTAATTGAGTTTCCATCGTGTCCTGAGTGTATGCACTAATGTCCCGTGACTTTATTAGAAATATCTCTGCATAAATCATTGGAAGGGAATGGTGGACTTTATTTGAAAAAAGTCAAAACTGAGTCGTCCATTGATATTATCATACGTCGATGCTGGCTGTCGTCGTCGGGTGTCAGGCCGTCGTCGACGACTGCTGAGCCAACACAGGATATCCTGATGAGCTCCACAGAAGTCGTTATTGGTGATAGGCTTGGCCCCTCCCCTCAGGGCAGAGGTGGTCCCTCTGGTGGCTCAGGTCGGCTGCGACGCTGTTGCTATGGCAACAATGACACAACAAGTCCCCGGGACGTTCAGAGGTACCCAGGACCACCCACGACGTTAAATATGCACCGAAAGCGATCGTTTTTATTACATTCATACTGCTCTGCGTCTTAGTCAATACCTAAATGATTAAAAACGATTCATCTATATAAATACATCACACAGAATTTCTTTTCGGTATTCCGTAGACAGCGGAATTTATAGTGGATTGCGAGAGTGTTCGACTGGCTGCGCTGCAGTAAGCGCTGCAGGAAGACCTTAGCTGTTACTTGCGCGTCCAAATAGCCTGTGAACAATGTTGACCGGTAACCGACGCAACTTCCCACGGGAAGTGCCGCTTTTATGGGGTAATGAGCTGAGAGCTAGAAATTGTTCCACACCTTTTTCTGGGCCAGCTTCAACTTAACCCGCGCCCCACTGGGGGGGGGGGCTATTCATAGCCCCCTCCCGTTTTTCTGCAATAGCTTCCAAATATGAGTCCAAACTCCAATTTCATTTTCCTGGCATAGCCAGTTGTGTAGTTGAATGTGACATTTGAGTGGATGATGCACTTGATGAATTGCAATTTAAAATGGGAGGTGAAGTAATTTGCCCAGGATGTTTAGCAAAGAAAATGCTATTTCAACTTCAAGTCTGTCATTTCAAAAGATATTTGTAATTACAGACAAGAACTGCAGCGATAGGTATGTCGAAATCCCTGGCTTTTATCCTTTTCTTTATCAGCTTAGTTAGTTCGCTTTGTTCGCCCAATCAGTCCTAATGCACTCATACCCGGAGGGACTGCGATGTCCCCGCGGTGTTTCGGCTTCCCTCGGTGGTGCTGCCGTCGTCTCGCGTCCTCATCTTTCCAACTCGCAGAACAGACGGACAAGTTCCGCGTGGTAGTGGTCTGAAAAGGTCAGTCTGGGTACCGTCTTCTAACTAGAGGTCAAGGTCAGTCGCCCGGCGGCATAATAACGTCTACTACAGAGAATCGAGTAATGAGATTTGGTGTCAGTTTGGCCGCATTCAGCCACGGCTCTCTTTCTCCCTCTCGTTCTGTCTCTGTGTCTCTCTTTCCTTCTCCTTCTCCTCCTCCTCTCTTCCCCCCCCCCTCTCTCTCTCTCTCTCTCTCTCTCTCTCTCTCTCTCTCTATCTCTATCTCTCTACATTTTCCCTACACAACAACGACAGGTCATGGGACTCCGTGATTACCAAAATCTTCAGAATCTGGACATCGACCTACTCCAAAAAAAAAAAAACGGTCAGCCGTTCCAAATCCTCAGGTCATAAGCTCTTTGCCGCACGTCGAGGTCCAAGTGGTAGGTCGACAAAAGGTCAGCTCTATTGGACCTCTTCCTTCGGTTGGCTGCCGAGCGATGTGACCATTCGAGCCACACGTTGACTGTAAGCTGTGGAGTGTGGGAATACGGCTGGGTATGAGAGCCCCCCCCCCCCCCTCTTTCCTACCCAGCCCGGCCTGCAGTATCGGGTAGCCGGAACTGAGGGCGGCTCAGGTTTGTGGTCGCACCATAACAGAGGTAACGGCCCACAGGCGTGACTAGACGAACGGCAGGTCCAGCAGTGTGTGACGTGCCTGGCATCGCCGGCATAACTCACAGGCGTGATCACGAGGAGTTATGGTGTTGTGTTTTACGAACTTCAGTTTTTTTTACAAAGGAAGCATGGAGTTTACGCCATGTTGACCGTTAACTTGGCCTGCTTCAGGAATATTTGTGATTTCATTACTTACCGGAAATTTTTGTTTGTTTGTTTTCCTGTTCTCTATGTTTTTTTATGAAAAAGTTCCAACGTATACCTACAGTCATTGGGTACAGTGTAGTTTGTTTATTACCTGCTTCTTCGCTTATTTACATAGCCGGATCTGATTTCTGACACATAAACTGAATGTCAACAAACGATTTTACACATTTGTTATTGTAGGCGCTCGTTGATCACTGCATTGATACACATTTTTCGAGTAATTTTCCAAACATTTCCGCTCCAGTCGGACTCGGAAGTCACTGCCATTGCGCCGTTGCGCGGCTCCCACGCTCATCAATATCGGAAATGCCAGACCAAACCATGGACATCTCTAAGGTGTCCTTTAGCCACCCGGACAGTTGGCAGCCGCCTCACATAAAGTTTTTCACTGTGCTGTCGCCTATTACCGTCTACCACAGGCCACAGCCAGGTGCATTGTAAAATGCTTTACCATAATAGCGGTGACACCATGCCTTTTGAACAGGCCAGGAAATGTCAGCGGTAGCTGGATGCCAGAATTTCTTGTGGGTTGTGAGTTGTGACCGTATCAGAAACCTCTGTTTACGCTGACGATCATTTGCACACCTATATCGGTGCATTATCCCTCGCGGGCCCGGGGGGGGGGCGTTTTTTCGCCCCCCCCCCCCCTGGAGAATATTTGCGATAGCTCCCGAACGCTTAGGGTTAGGAAAGCGAAACTTTCAGTACCTTTTCTCCCATCAATTTGACATCTTCTGAAGTAAAAAAATTGGACCTAGCCCCCTTGATGACGTCACAAGGTCCATTTTTCTAGACCCCTGCACGGCAAACTTCGGCGTCACAGACGCAAACTTCAAATAGCTGCTAAAAATAGAGTTTTAGAGATAAAGACAAATTACGAGGAGCACGGTTGTGTAGCGTTTGACCTAGATAAAAATAGAAAAAAAGTTTTGGCGACCTGAGGTCAGAGGTTAGGTCAACGACCCCGAAATGTGGTTTTAGTTTTTCGCAAATAACTTCGACAAAAATGGTCCTAGAGCTACGGCAGTAGTACCATCGCATTCGCCTTGTCACGCCGCGTCGAATGATATATATTTTGTTCGTAAAAGGTCAAGTTTTATGTCGACCTCATGTGACCTCGAATGACCTCTGGTTGACCTTGACACATGAAAAGTCGTTTATGATGGATTTGTACCCGCTGATCACGAATCTGGCATCTATTTTCCTCTAAGCCTTCATTTAGAGCTTCCGGATGGCAAAATTGTCTTATTTATTATTACTAACTTGAATCAGTGAAATAGCCTCTAGCAGGGATACTCTTCTGTGACCTTGACCTTTGAGCAGCCTTGTATCGTAAGATGAACCACAAATAGGGAACTGATAAGCCTCAAAACATTTCAAAACATCTTGGAAGTTAGCAGGCAAGATGTGCGAAAAAGTGCCAAGTTTGAGGTCAATTTTGAGCGTGACTTTGACCTTGACCTTTGCTTTGGAGCACATTGTCGGAATCCTCAGATTCTCTTCTTTCGTTTGACACCCAATTTTGCCGGTTTGATGCAGTCAATTGCCGTCCTTTAGGAGGCTTACTTTGAGATCACTACACATGTGCCGGTTTTTGCCTTTGACCTTGACCTCTGACCTTGAAAATTGACCTGAGGTCAAAAATTTTGGGTGCTTTAGAATCGTCTCGTAAGAACCTTTCGTTTGGTATCGCTTTTGTTTCCGTAGCTCCCTTTTTTACGGAGTTAGACAGGGGGGGGGGGGGGCGAAAAACGCCCCCCGGGCTGCGGTGGTTGGGATTACCCCCCGGGCCCGGCCGGGTTATGTTGTCCGATATTAATTGTCCGTATCCGCTGGTCGTTTCTGCGCCTGCTGCCCCTATCCGCTAACCGCGCCAGTTCCGATTTACTGATGACGGATGACGAATTCTGCTCGGAGGATGAAGCTTCTCTGATGGGAGCAGAGCGTGTTTCTGTTCCACTTACCTGATCGGAGCTCTCCACCGCTCTACTGACGGGACCTGATCGGCTCCTGGTAGCCAGATGACGCCCACGCTTCGGGGTCTGTTTCGGTCTTAATGCGTCATTGTTTTACTTGTGGCCACTGGCCACACTAACGGTCTAAAGTAGAGGTGGCAAAACTGGAAAATTTTGGGACCCGGACCCGGACCCGGTCTGACTAGCACATTTCTGGAACCGGTCAGACCCGGTCTAAGTCAGCGTTGGAACCAGATGGACCCGTTCCCGAAATTCATTATGAAAATTGTGTACAGTTGTAGGTATAGCAAAAGAAAATAGTTTCTTTCCAATTTGGCATACTTGTGTTGCAAAGTAAAAAACTCATGCCATGGTCATTTCACTTCGCTTCACAGTTTGTATTTTTGAACCAGATTCAGGTCATATTTAAGAATATAAGAAGTACCTAAGTAGACCGATGAATTTCATGCTAACCTAAGCCACTTTTACTACAGCTGCTAAAAATTATGTGAACTGGGGATCCATGGACCAGTGCCTTCACCAGAGGCAGAACAAGAACCTAACATCAACATGGAACAAGATAACCATACTGATACATACCTTTTCTAATATTCTTGGTAAAATATATTCGTTTTTATAATTAAATTCATTAGTCCTTACAAATATTATCAACTATCAAAGGCCCCAAACGATAAAACATTCAAAATCAAAATAGAAACATGAAAACTGTGTGAGGTTCGCCAGAAATGTCGACACGATAGAAATGCAAGGACAAAACAGGCGTTAAATCACTGCAAAATTTTGTTGGGGTTAAAGTACTGCAAAATCGTAATGGCAATAAACTTTTAAGTACTGCAAGTTGGTTAAGTAGGTTGCGATCATGACTGAAGTGCCAATTTATTAACGTAGAAAACAAACTACATTTTGTTGTTAGTACCTAGACATAGAATAAATACCAAGGGTTCTGAGACTTTCTTCTCGAACGTGTTCCAAAATTGTAACCTTTATGCAGTAGATTAGCGTGCGTAAGGTAAAGCATATATGACGCTCAAATGCGCCATTTTCACATCAACACGGAATCATTGGCCTTGGAGAAGGGCATTGGTATTGACTCAGTTTTTTGTCAGCTGCTGCCGTATGATGGCGCTAGTACAGGGTGGGGCAGCATAATCGGGAATAAATATCAAACGGGATTATTTGGTCATGAATTTAAAAATATAGCTCCAAGCACTATTTTAACAACATCCCATCAATCGGTCACCTTTTACCTATCCCTCATCCTATTTGACCGCCCTTCGCGTCGATGACCTTCTCAAGGCGGGTCCAAAAGCACGCGCATGCACGTGCAGCCTCCTGCTTGTCCATGATCGCCCATCAGCTTCGTACCTTGCACTGAAGACCGTTTTTACTGATGATAAGTTGTTCATTAAACTTCTACCAAAAAACGCTCCATATAAAGAATTTGGTCGGATTTAAATCGGCGGAGTTGAAGGACCAGAAGTTTTTGGTTCATCTCAGGTGGAGGTGCCCTACACAATAACATGTCGTCCTCACTGCAGTACCAGCACGGACAGAGTCCTCGTAAGACGTGATCTGGACCGTCAGTGATCCTCTCTTCCGACGACTCCACGTGAGTCTGCCAGAGTGTGGATGTATTTACCAGAGGTGCTCGTTTTATCCGGGCTCGATGAAGTAGGGTGCACCACGTGCACCTCCCTTGAAGACCACCCATAGGTCCATCACCTCAACAGGATGTTTACTTTGCATGACCGCTGCAATATTCTCGATACAATCCCCTATATGGCATGCCATTCTTTTTTATCGTATTCCAGTCGGTGATAAGATTTTTGGTCGCTGAAGTTTTGAACATTGTTTCTTTTTAATATGCTCAAGAGCTTCTTCCTTATATTCAAGTGAGTCATCTTGTATGTCCTCTGCTAAGAGTTATTTTACGACGATTACGTTAACTTTTTGTCCTAAGTATCCCCACACAATCCTTATCGTCCGTGATAACACGTTGACCTGTCCAGCAACCTTTACGTGGAATGGCATTGTTTTAAACAAAATGTTCTTGTTTTACTCGTTTAACATTAGTGTCTATGGGCGCGCGCAAAGCACTTGGAGCACCGTCGAACTATTTTGCTGCTCTTTTCCAGGAAGTTGCATGCTCATGGATGTAGTCATGTCAGATGATGCACAACTTTTGGGCGTTTCATTGCCATGATATAATTTATCAAAATAATGCCATGCCTACTCATGACCAGAGCCCAAAAAGCATTCCCGATTATGCTGCCCCACCCTGTAGAGCGCTATATGTATAATACGCTCTGCTAGCGCCACCATGCGGCGCCAGTTGGCTAAAATCTGATCAATACTACGGTTTCTGGAGAATGCCTTGGATTCGTTTTTAGCTTTATGGATTTATGCAAGGGCATGTTGGTTTTATGAGTTGTCTTCTGGCCGTGATAGAAATAATTTCAAAGCTGTTTGAGTTATGAAATGCATTTGAATATCAAACATGAACTCTGATTTTCGGTGGGCATAGTGACTTTAGTACGTCAATGTCTTTGAAAAGGCAGGTGAGAATGCCACTGGTCAGCCTTGCTTCAATTGGATTTGTGTCCATTTATAAATGGATTTCAGTCATACCTACTTACCTACATATGTTATTGGTATTTGATTTCTACAGCTCAAAATATTGCTAGGTGCTGTACAGCAAACTGAATGGAAGTGATCCGTACAAACATTTGGTGAAATGTTTTCTGGATTGCTAGCACTTAGAACTTGTTTATTCTGTTGTAGGTGACAAGATAAGAAATTGAAGCAAGACTGACCAGTATCAGTATGCTATAGAATAGGTAGCCCAATCTGCTGGAATATTAAAATTCAAAAGTGGAATTGGGACTTATGAACTGGAAACTGCATCAACTATGACTATGTTTGCCAAAGCATAAAAATGTTTACCATAAAGCACAGGGAAATGATAGGACCCGGTTGGACCCGGCCAAATATTTTGGGGGACCCGGTCTGGACCCATCCGGGTCCAGACCGGTTCCATAGACCGGGTCCCCGGGTCCACATTTTGCCACCTCTAGTCTAAAGACACCAGTTGGAGCTAGAAAGATCGGCTGTGAAGGAACAAGTTTCAACTATTTCCGAGCAGCAGGTAGCTGTTTTACCTGAGACGTCTTTCCTTTGTTTGAGTACGAGCATTATGAACAAAGCAGCCCGCTAGAGCATGCTAATTTTGTGAGCGCATTCAATAGGGTTATGTAACCCCAGATTTCGTTATGCAACTGCAAGTGGTGCTTCAGCGAAGCAAGGCTGAGTGTAAGCTGATTACCCTTAATAAGATCTTATTCCACGTTTACACTATGTACATAGATAGATTTCTCGGCTGTGGCTGTGTTGAAAGCATTGTTTTATGGAGGCGTCGAATAAAGCCCAGTGCTTGGATTTTGGAAATAGGGAGTGGACAAGTAAATAAATTTATGCCACACATACATAGGGCTAGGGGAATATTTATCATTGTTTCCATGGAAGAGTTTACTTTATTTTTAAACGTTAAACGCGGAAGACATTAACCCGCGCCCTGGTGGGGTCTGTTTATAACGCGACCTGGTGGGGGGGGGCTATTTTTTGCCCCCCCTCGTATCTCCGAAACTACTGGACGGATCCGCAAAATTCAAACGGCGTTCGAAAGGCCTGTCAAATTTGTCGAAGGAAACCAAATTTCATTGACCTCGGGGTCACCGATGACGTCACAGGTCAGGTCAAAGATGAAACGTTTCACCGTTCACGGGTCTTCTAGGGAATGCGCTATAACACCGAGGAAAACGCATTTTGTCGAGAATCAGCGATAGGGCGTCAGTTGCCTAGTAGATATGTTGCTATTAGAGGTCACTGACAATACCAGGTCAGGTCACAGGTCAGGTCACCAAGGGTCACAGGTCAGGTCACATGAGCCCAACTTTACAAAGGTTGTGTGATGCATGTTTTATGGCCAATTTTTCATTTCCAACTCAATGGTGCTGGTTACAAGACTATCAGGTACGGCTTAGGTCACTTTCTGGTGAAGTTCAGGTCAAGGTCAGATCAAGGTCAGGCCAAAAAAGGTCAAATTTTAAAGTTGATAGCTTTGCATAAAATGGGTATTGATTCGATGCAGCTCGTCACGGGGAGTCTAATGGTGGTCTTTGTTTTGCGCTACGGGGTCTAGAATTGCTAAAAATTGAGTTTGAAAATTTGACGTCATCAATTTTGAACAGTTTTTTCGCTATAACTTCGCCAAAAAAAGAGGTATCAATCTCAAATTTGGTATGTGGATGGAAGGCGGTAAGGACTATCACATATATTCCGGTTTTTGCGAAATTCAAAAAACTTTTTGGATTTTTCAATTATTACATCCAAAAAAAAATATTTTTTGATTTTTGGGGGTCAAAGTCCAAAAATTTCAAAAATCCGAGATAGCAGTTTTGTAGCCCGAACGATTCTACAGCTTTTATGTCTTTATCATTTTCCTGTATTTGCAAAGCTATAGGCCTGACAGCTCTTCCCGCGAAACCCTTTTTTGGGTCGAAAACAGCAGAACATGACGTCACTCTGACGTCATTTCCGGCCAACCTATCATAGCCTTTGGAAAAATTTTTGGTCACAATGTGTAAAATTGATGTCCGGGAGGGTACTAAAAGTTTGGTGACGATCGGCGCAGCGGTTCTGGAGATATATCGAAAAGTCTGGAGGGGGGGGGGGGCAAAAAATAGCCCCCCCCACCAGGTCGCGGGTTAACCCTCGCCCTGGCAGGGCATTTTTCATAACACGGCCTGGCAGGGGGGGGGGGGGGGGGTCGATGCGACCCCCCCCCCTCCATCGACCCCCCCCTCGCGATTGGCTCCTATGGCACCTAGAAACACCAAATTTGGTAGGTAGGTGGGCCCCCTGGAGTTCTCGCCCCTGTGCAAATTTGGTTGCTCTAGGTCAATATTTAGGGGGGTTTTGGCCTTTGGGGGGTATAAATGTAAAAATTTCGCTAAAAACAGGTCAAAAGTTTTTCGCTTATAACTTTTGATCTAATTAAGATAGAGCAAAAAGAAAAGCACCAGTGAACTCAGCACGTCAAGGCGCGTCGAATGATATACTTTTCAGCTTGCTTAAGTGTACTTAAAGTTTTTCTTAAATTTTAAGTAAACTTAAATTAATAAATTAAGTTCATGTTAACCAAATTGCATCATATCGCATATCATTCGATTCGGCTGATCACCAGGAACACAATGATACCATTTTTTAAGCTCTAGCGTCATTATGTGCCAAGTTATTGGCAAAAACGTCATTTGACCTCAGTTGACCTCATTTGACCTGACCCATGGATAAGTACACCAAACAAAGAAGCACCAAGTGACCTGCTGTTAAGTACCGTGGTTTCAAAGCACAAAAGTGATAGAACGAAGCGGATATCTCCAGTATTTTCCGAATTTAGTATTTTCCCATAGGCTTAACATTACGACGTAATGACCTCTAACT
The DNA here is from genome assembly GCF_019059575.1 of Amphibalanus amphitrite. Taxonomy (NCBI): domain Eukaryota; kingdom Metazoa; phylum Arthropoda; class Thecostraca; order Balanomorpha; family Balanidae; genus Amphibalanus; species Amphibalanus amphitrite. The sequence goes on along the minus strand of NW_024882811.1, from coordinate 68,502 downwards.
GACCTCAGGTCAGTGACCTCAAAAAAGCCGGACTATATGTTATACAACTCGGTGAACTTAGCACATCCTGAAAGTTTGAAGGAAATCAGTCGAAAACTGTGAGTTGGACAGGTGCAAAAAGAAAATTGAAATTTCACCATGACCTTGTACCGGTTTTTCTGACCTGGTGACCTGACCCAAGGTCACACGGACCTGAAATTTTCAGGTCATATGTAAAAAGCTTGCCCCATAGGCTGTGCCAAATTTGGCGGCGCTGCGCGCCGCCGTTTTTACGCTATCTTCGAAAAACCTTAGGGGGGGGGGTCGCATCGACCCCCCCCTGCCAGGGCGAGGGTTAATGCATCAGCATTTATATTCTCTCTATTAATATGCAATTTTGTTATGTATGCTGATCCCTAGCTCAGCAAGCTATGGAAAATGTGCGTACTGCGTAGTAATTAGCAAAGTGGCCAGAGTGAACGCCCTCACCTGGCCAATAACAAATGACAGAATCCTGAGCATCTGTTCTGTCACCCCCGACCTCGGATGTGCGTGACCTGGCAGACCTAATACTGTTCTATCTACAATACGATGATTCCACGGCACGACTACGCCGGACTACTCTTCTAGATCACCTGAAGTCGGTACGAAGTTCAGTCAGTCGACGACCTTGTGCGACTCAATCCCATTTGATTCGATTGTTCAGGTGATTTTGTAAGACCAGCCGATGCTCGGATATTGATCTGCACCTATGCAGCGAGGCACCACAGCGTCCCCTTCCAAAGAGCTCGTGCTGAGAACTGGGTAGCTCAGATCGGAGTGTTTTAGACAGCTTGATTGTGGAGTCAGCGTGTGTGCGTACACTGAACTAACAGCGTAAAGGTCGAATTCGCAACTTTAGATTTTAGAATGCTGTTTCCTCGTACCGATAGCCGCATTCGGTACGAATAGCTAATTATTTTTCTGGAGCAAATAATGCCTTACCATTAATATATTTTATATATGTATGTATGTTTTATAATCATGAGCGATCCACACATGGCGTGGCGATTACCGCTTAGTTGCAATCTGTACAGTTGTTCGGCCCAAGACAGTATAGTTCGGCCTTATAATTTTTTCCTCGTGGCGCAAACTGATCCTTGCATTTGTACTGGATGTATCCGAGTCTGATTCATTTTGCCGATGGGTACAGATAAGAAATTTATTCGTCATATTTTCGCTATGTAAAATAAGCACCACGCTGATCGTCCTTCTCTTTCGTTGCAGATCTAAGCGGAGCTCGGTCACCTCAGGAATCAGCAGGTCAGTGACGTTATCAATAAGTGACGCCATTGGTTCAATTAGCGGGAATTTTGGGGATTTTGGTGGTCACATCAGTTTCGTTTTTATCGACTCCGTCCAATCCTGCGGAAGGAGCTCCGGGCACATGCATAGTTTTTAGGGAACGTTTGAACGGAGCCTGCATATCTCGTTACTCATATGTAGCACCTAATTGTACCATGCATTTCAATATCCTACGCTATATCCAGATCGGTAATTTATGTGTACGGCTAATTACAGCATACTGTTATTTATGACACACCCGCTTGGTCACATAATTTGTCCAATGCTACGGCGGCGCTGCGACTGACTTGCCGACCGAGGCGACATCTATACCACTACTGCCTATTCCGTCTAGGGCTCCGCTAACCAGATGTCTCTGTCGTCAGCCCGGTGTACCGGACTCCCAGCTTCAACTCGTCCGGGCGCAGCTCTAACTGCGATGGCGAGGACATGTACTCGGATATCTCCATAGAAGATGACGTCAACGACCTCAACCAGAAGGTAGGGATCACACTGGCACACACACTTTGCTTTGTGGGGATAGATGAATGGCTAGATTGTAGGTAGGTAGGTAGCCCAGTAAAGGTGACCGTTGTCCTGATCGGAACGAGTGCCGTTTGACAGCGACAGCTCTGCGAGCTGCTCCTAGCTGCTTTGGCTCTATATATAACTACCGTCTTGTCGGCACCCTTGACACAGTGGACAAATGAAGGTTCAAACTTCAATACCACCGTTAGCAGGTGGCATCTGGATCTCATTTGTGACCTCCTCTTCCCCTTTTTCTCACTACCATCTGCCTGCCATCACTCGGGCTAAACCAAACACGTGTTCCGTCTCTAATTTCACTCTCCCTCCGTTCTCGAGATCTCGGCTCTCTGAGTCCGCCCCTCTCCCCGCCGCCGTCACATTCGGAGACTCATCACCAGCGTCATTAGTCATCACCATCAACATCACCCACATGGATGGTGCCGATCGGTCACTAACGTTACCAATGTTCAACTCAAACGTCACCAATGCTTACAACGTCACCAATGTCCATAGGCTTTCAGTGCCGACAAGTCACCAATGTCCGAAAAGTCACCAATGTCCAAAGCGTCACCAATGTTTACAAGCGTCACCAATGTTTACAAGCGTCACCAATGTCTACAAACGTCACCAATATCCAAATCGTCATCATATCACTAGCTCCACCTACACCATCACTACCATCACCAGCGTCACTATCGTCACCACCATCATCTGGCACCCTCATCACCACCTCACCATAGGCCCGCTGCATGAGCCGGACAGGCCTGCAGGGCCCTCTGGCGACTCGGAGTAAAAATAGCCGCAGGCGGCGGCGGCCGGCGGGAGCAGCGGCCTGGCCAGGCGGGACACCATGCAGTGGGCCGCGGCGCCGCGTGGGGCCGCCTGCGGTGTGTCTTGGATGGGTGCGGCTGTGTTGTGTGTGCGTGCGTGCGTGGGACGACGAGGAGAGCTTTGTAAAGTTCCGAGTGGTCAATGCATGGTGGGCTGTGAAGGAATCAGTGATTTTTTCAGGGGAAGTTGACCGCCATCTGTGTGGTCACAGCAGGTGTTGACATGCCCCCCCCCCCCCCGCCACCACCACAAAAAACTTGCTTCGCTTATCCTAAATGATATTCCTTTTGAATTCAAGAACGAGCCAGTTGAATCAGGCAGTTTTACCAAAAGACACACGCATTCCGTTCCTTGAGACCCGTGTTGCAGTGTAAGAAGGCGACATTCTTATTTAACCTCTTTATTTTCTTCGTGGCTGAAAAGTGAAGGTCTGAAGGCATGTTGCCCCAATGCCCTGTATGTTTGTGCATAAGAATTATTATAAATATGCAATGAATGAAAAGCTAGTGGCCCTATTAGATATAGCAGAGCTAGTCACGCTCACTCACCCATGGTGCAAGCATGCCTTACATTACAAAAAAAGCTCGGACTGTTCGTCAATTCGCTGATCCATCCCCTCACAACTCACTCGTCACATCTCACAGTCCACACCCACACTCCCCGCCCACGCCACTGACCCACATGACGTCACCGTGACGTCACTAAGGGGTGGTCCAGTGATCTAGACACCTCAGCATGTTGTCGGCTCAGCGCCGGCGGCAGTCGGCGGCTGTCCGAGCGGCCATTTCTCAGCGCGTCAGGCGCGCTGACGTTACCAGAGGTGGGGCGGTTGTTTGTTATTTCTACGGCGGCCCATCCCTGACTCAGAAGACGCGGGAATGTGGGGGAGGGGACGAATGTCGGCCTGTCGGTCTGTCGGTCTGTTGGTCTGTTGGTTTGGGCGCCTGTCGGTTTGTGGTGTTGTGGGTCTGTCGGTCTGTCGGTTTGTCCGTCTATTGGTCTGTATGTCTGTCGGTTTGCTGGTCTGTTCACTGCTGGTCAGTCGGTCTGTCCGTTGGTCTGTCCGTCTGTTGCTTGGTTGGTTCGCAGGGCTGTCTGTCTATTGGTTTGTCTGTAGGTCTGTCTGTCTGTCAGTCAATCGGTTTATACTTGTAGGCCTACCAGTTCATTGGTCTGTCGGGGTGTGGGTCTTTGTGTGTCTGTCTGTCGGCCTGTATGTCCATCTGTCGGCCTGTGGGTCAATGAATTTATATTAACATTAAATTAACCACTTACATACATTTTTGAAAACCATTATAGTTTTTACCCATTGGTGATAGGCAGGCTATTTAGGCAGGCAATTTCTCTACTGAAACTTGTGCTCATATGAAACACATTTCATATGACTTTTCTCGAGTTCTTGCTGTGAACAAATAACAATAAAATGGGCATTCTTCATACAGCGCCTCACTTCTTTGTCCAAGTTTCTCAGCCTGACGCCTAAATATTTTCTGTTGAGCACACCTCACCCCACACCCAACTCCCGGCGCCTGATTTCGGGATGCAGAGCCGTCTTCTCCGTATCTTTAATCCCAAACATTCTCTGTCGTCGGCTGGATCTGTTTAACGGATCCGGTAAACATACGGCTGGAGCTGGGCGGCGCCCAGTCCCCCCTATAGTGGGGCACTGGCAGCCAGTGAGACCGCGGGGGTGGGAGTGAGGCCCAGGGTCGACCCGGTCCAGGTGACGCCAAAGGGTGCGGCCGGGGTCGCTGGCAGCAACGGAGATCCCTCGGCAGGGGAATGCTTTCGATCGCTCTTCATACTGAGCAGAGTATTTTGTGATACAAAATGATGCGCATATTGACAGAAGCGTTACGCCAATTCGTTGATCAGTTTGTGTTGCTTATTTATCTCTATTGTTCTACAAAGAAGGCACATGCAAAATGTGTTATGACTTAAAAAGACACATCCACGTACCTAAATTTTCACCTCTAGACGCCATTGCTACATTCCGCTTTTTTCGTTGCGCTCCGTACTACAACTCTCATATATGTACTATGTCCGCTGCCGTCTGGAATTTGACCCTTGCCCCAGGCGTCCGCATGTTACCCGTTTCTCGGTATGCACTTTGCAGTGTGATCGGTTTTGACCTCAATGTGATATAAAGCCGGCCTCGATTCGGGCTCGATCTGATCCCTTCGCACACATCACCGAAAGATTCTACCGACGAAAATGTTATCTGACAGGCTTTGTGTGTGTGTCGGCGGCTTAAGTGCCTTGCCAGTCCGCTGATGACTGTGTTATGGTTGAGAACTGCAACGCTTCGGGGTATCTACTTGTAGTTGTTTTAGGTAGATTCTACTTTATATTTCAAGTAGTCTAAAGCTATTCAATCTCACGCGAAAATTTATGAGCGGTGAATGAAAATCCAATCCAACAGAAGTCTTTGTTCGTAAGCAATAACTCTGTCCCCTCTCGCTGTGGTATTGATATGCTCGATCATTTCTGACACTCCCCAGCCTGTTCGATAATCTCATCTGCCGCTCCCCCTTCAAACTCCCCGCTAGATTTCCCCGGGAGGTTTGTCTGGCAATGTTATACCGTGCGAGCTGTGCCTCAAATTTATTTGCTCATCTGCAAGGGGAGGCGCAGAGCAGGGCCCTGTCGACGGTTCCCGATCTCTGGTTACCTTCTTAGGCACCACTAACGACCTTGGTTGAACCTGCAAATAGGTATGACACAGAAACTAAAGCCGCATAGTTAGATGAGAAGGCAGGAATGCGGGAAAAACTTTAATTAACCCTCGCCGGCCGAGGGGGGGGGCGGGTGCCGCCCCCCCCCCCATAGGATTTTTTTCGCGATAGCTCCGAACACGCTGGCGATAGAGAGCTGAAACTTGGCATACCCGACCTTTGATCCAAGCCGCATCTTTTGACACCAACCGCATTTTTGGGTCAGGTCAGGTCACTGACCTATGACGTCATAAGTGAACCTCTGCACGGTCTCCAGATGTCGCAACTTCGCAACGCCCTCACTGCCAGAGGAGATGTCACAGGGAAATGAAACTTGCAGGATCTAATATCCATTATGAGTCTCACAACTTGTATATCTCGGATTTTTCCTAAAGGTCATATGAGGTCAGGTCATTTTCGTGACCTCACCATTATAAGTCAATGGGGAAAAATGAAAACTGCTATTCTGGCGCCGGGAACGATCTCCAACTATCTCAAGCACACATAATCGTGATTTTATGCACTCCTTGCAAGGTTAGATGCGTCACTTTTGCAATGTTGACCTTGCGTGACGTCATTTATGACGTCATCAAGGTCACATTAGTTTTTCGTCAATAACTCCTGATCAAATTGAGCAAGCGAGTCGGGAAAGCCACCAATGGACTCAGGAAGACCTGCCGAATCGAATGATATGCGACATGACCTCTTTCGACCAACTTCGTGACCTGGGGGTGCTGACCTGACCTTGACCTGAGGTCAACACCCCAAGTTGACCTGACCCGGACAAAAAGTATATCATTCGACGCGCCTGAGCGAGGCGAACACGATGCTGCCAAAATCGCGGCTCTGCGGCCGTTTTTAGCGGAGTTATTCACCAAAAACTGAACCGTACCTTGGGGCACTTGACCTGACCTCAGAGGTCACCGGTTGACCTAGGACCTTAAAATCGGGTACCAATCTCTGCGTCTCGTAACGGCGCACACGCTCGTTTTTTCCGCGACGCGCTAGCTCCACCAGGGGCGAAACGGCGAGGGGGGGTCGTACCCGCCCCCCCTCGGCCGGCGCGTATGTAGAAAACCAATAGGTCCGGCGAGGGTTAACCCTCGCCGGACCTATTGGTTTTCTACATACGCGCCGGCCGAGGGGGGGGGGGGGGGCGGGTACGACCCCCCCCCTCGCCGTTTCGCCCCTGGTGGAGCTAGCGCGTCGCGGAAAAAACGAGCGTGTGCGCCGTTACGAGACGCAGAGATTGGTACCCGATTTTAAGGTCCTAGGTCAACCGGTGACCTCTGAGGTCAGGTCAAGTGCCCCAGGGTACGGTTCAGTTTTTGGTGAATAACTTCGCAAAAAACGGCCGCAGAGCGCCGATTTTGGCAGGATCGTGTTTGCCTCGCTCAGGCGCGTCGAATGATATACTTTTTGTCCGGGTCAGGTCAACTTGGGGTGTTGACCTCAGGTCAAGGTCAGGTCAGCACCCCCAGGTCACGAAGTTGGCCGAAAGAGGTCATGTCGCATATCATTCGATTCGGCAGGCCTTCCTGAGTCCATTGGTGCCTTTCCCGACTCGCTAGCTCAATTTGATCAAGAGTTATTGACGAAAAACTAATTTGACCTTGATGACGTCATAAATGACGTCACGCAAGGTCAACATTGCAAAAGTGACGCATCTAACCTTGCAAAGAGTGCATCAAATCACGATTCTGTGTGCTTGAGATAGTTGGAGATCGTTCCCGGCGCCAGAATAGCAGTTTTCATTTTTCCCCATTGACTTATAATGGTGAGGTCACGAAAATGACCTGACCTCATATGACCTTTAGGAAAAATCCGAGATATACAATTTGTGGGACTCATAATGGATACTAGATCCTGCAAGTTTCATTTCCCTGTGACATCTCCTCTGGCAGTGAGGGCGTTGCGAAGTTGCGACATCTGAAGACCGTGCAGAGGTTCACTTATGACGTCATAGGTCAGTGACCTGACCTGACCCAAAAATGCGGTTGGTGTCAAAAGATCCGGCTTGGATCAAAGGTCAGGTATGCCAAGTTTCAGCTCTCTATCGCCAGCGTGTTCGGAGCTATCGCGAAAAAACCCTATGGGGGGGGGGGGGGCGGCACCCGCCCCCCCCCCCCTCGGCCGGCGAGGGTTAAGGATGACCATTTCTCGGCAACTATTAACTCGGACTTCAACTTTCAATTATAATATAATTACAAGATATCACTCATTCAAGACAAACTCACCATTGATTCCGATACGTCAGACGATGGATCACAGCGTTCATCTGTGTCTATGCAGCTGAAACATTTATCAAATTATGGCCTTGCTCAAATTGGTTAGATGTACCCAATGATCTCAGTCACTGCCGTACAATTGAATGCAGTTTGTAACAAAAAGCACGTGATGTTATTACGAATGTAGCCCAGGCTTATCCCCCGCTCCTGTGTAAGCACAAACCTCGAGCAAAAAAGAACTTATTCAATGCGTGTCGTCTTTTAGCGAACTGCACTGTTTAACAAAATAAGAAATCTTCAGTAGACATGCGATTGGCTGGATAGCTAGGGTGTTTCACAATAAATGTTACTTTTGAATAGCTTAAATGAAGATCTTACTTGTTCGTAAGCGCGTAAATTTTATATGCAGTTTGCTGCAAATTTGTTGCGGTTTTTAGTCCTTATATTTTTTTTTTACAAACCGTCAACGGTTCCATCTGTATGAACGTGCAATGCCAACACCGTCAAAACGGGTCAATTCGCCGTGTACAGATGATGAGGCGGTATGGGTGGTCATGCATTACGGCGCTTTGCGGAGTCTGACCGCAGTGCGACGGAGTTTCGGTAGCCATTTTAAAAGGAGGAAGGATATTCCGTCAAAAATGTTTTTCAAACGGGTGGTAGAAAGGTTCCAGAAGACTGGAAACACGAGACCAGCCCCGCCTCCTGGCCGGACGGCGATCCCAGAAAATCTGCTTGAAAAGGTCAGACGGAAGGGTGGCATACTGGAGAACCCGTGAGGGGTGCTGAACTGAAAGTTATATGTTCATCAGTCCTACTGTTCTGCTGTCTCATGTGGTAATACTCATGAGCCATATGTAATACATGTCACTGAAACATCGTCGTTTGAAAAGCAACATTCATTGTGAAGGACCCTGAAGCTTAACAGAATTGACCCGTTTTGATGGTGTGGACATGTACGTACATAAAGAATGCAGTTGATGATTCGTCATAGTCTTTGTAAGGATAAAAAACCCGAAAGAATTTGCAACAAAATGAATATAGAATTTATGGGCATACGAATAGTTGAGGTCATTTTAAAAGCTTACCAAAACTAACGTTTATTGTGAAACACCCTGTATAATTACCGTTGAGCTGTAGATACATATTTGGCAAAGCGCCCTCTGTAAACATTTCATAAACTCCAAATGAAGTCAAACCGCTCAGTCGCTGACAGTCGAGTGATAGGCTATCTCAGCTGCGAACATTCTGGAAATCTGCGCCAGCTTTTCGTGCCGCGCAGCGCTTGCCAAAAAATTGGCACATTTCTCCCGTAATCCTGCCTCAGTGCCTCAGCCATCTGTTGGCAACCTTTCACCAGTGCTCTAATAGAGCTCCTACCTTATTACCCTGTATCAGTTCTACCCTTACCTGATGACCACATTTTCGAATTGGACCTGGCCACGTCACCGGAAGGGGGAACTAAGCGGGAACTCCGCCGTTTCCTTTTGCTGGCACTTGGCAGCGTGCCGCGTCGAGTTGGCTCCCCTCCTGCTGTGACCTCACACGATCGTCGGCTAAATATTAGACCGAGGGCGGGCCACGGCGCGGGTCGGGTGGGGTCTGTTGGTTGGCCTCAGCTAGGAACTGCCGGTTTATCGCAGGCTCGTCAGGCGCTGGCGCTTCTTCCACGGCAGGCTGAAGAGGCAGCGGTGAAGACGGTGGTGATGTGGTGAAGCTATTGAAGGACGAGATACCGAGCTGAACCAGCGATAGTGGTGGGATTCTGCGTGGTATCGACTCGATGGAGAGTGGAGACTAGAGAGACCGATCGGTACTTCATGAACAAGTGGCTCATCTGTCTTCTTCGCCCACGTGCCATTGAACAGTCGTCAAGAAATTTCATCAATCATCAGTCGCCAGCTAATCATCAACCATCACTCATTAGTCGCCAGCTGGTATAATCAAGCACCAGTCGCCTCCCAGATCACTCAACCACCAGCGCCGGCCTTCAGGCCACATTTTGCAGAAGCGCAGACCTCCGGCACAGCGGCTCCATCCGCCATCTCTCGCGCCTTCCGCGGGTGGCCAACTGGCCAAAAGTGACTCACTCGTCGCTGGCGTCGCCCTCGCGGCGGCTGTCGGCAGCGCCAGCGCCGCCGGGCACGTGGCTGAGACGTCGACAGTGCGCGCCGCACAGGGACGGGGCGCGGAGCGAGCCGAGAGGGGCGTGTAGCCAGTCGGGAGAGTCTGATCTCTGGCGCTTGGGTGGTGAGCAGACGGTCGCTGAGCGGTGGTGAGGTGAAGGAGTTATCAGCAGATGTGCTGAGAGGCTGAGTTGTGATAAGTGCGGTGAGATACCGCTGAATTGTGAGCTGTCGAAGTGAGCAACTGGAGAAAAGCTGTTGAGGTCTGCGCAGTGAAGTCTGAATGCTGGAAGCCTGATCGAAGACAGTAATCTAGGCCAGGCTTATCTCAGCCAGAGTTTTGACCTGGAATATCAGAGTGGAATCTCAATCTAGGACGTCACCTAGCCACCAAGTTCACCAAGAGTCAATCACTTGACCGAGCCAGCAGCTCTCTAGGATGGCCCGCTCATGCAGCTCGGTCGACCACCCTGACCTGGACTCGGGTCTGGAGGATGACCTGGTCTCCTCCGTGGGGGACGTCCGCTCCGTCTCTGACCTCGAGCTGGACATGGCGCCGGTGACTCGGGCCCGACGATCGCCTCCGGTGTCACCTCATCTCAAGTCCTTCCTGCGCGCGATGAGGACGCCGAAGCTGTGCCGGACTGCGGAGGGGGGATATGAGCTCGCTGAGGGTGGTGAAGGGAAGGCCGAAGAGCCGGATCTCGAGTGGGAGTGGTGGGAGGGGCAGTGCAGCTTCCTGGGAGCGGGAGTGGGCGAGGGAGACGTCTTCTCGTGGCACCTGGATACGATGGAGAAGGTGAGTCTCCGCCTCTGAGCGACGGTATGTTAGGCGCCAATTACTTCATCATCCAGTGAATGAAAAAGGAAAGACTTTCGACTTAACTCGAAAATGAAAAATAGCAATGCAATTAATATGCATGCAATATTTTGAACTTGAGAAGGCTGTTGTAGCAGAAGCATCATTTTATGCTCATTTCTCACACACAGTAGTCGGTCATGGTATGTGAACATCATGGGGGGTTTCCGTTTGGCCTATAGCTCAATAGGCAGCGTCGGATGGCTGAGAGACATGCAAGTGTTAGACCACGCATTTGGTATTAGTGGTCAACTAGCCAAAATACTGCACAACCAATGTTGCACTTACATCAGACATAATCGCAGCGCCAAACAGATAAATCCTGCTAACACCAGTGCATTTTCTTATCGGTGGTTACTTGTCCAGGGTTTGACACCGGTTCGCTAGCTTCAAGGTTCGCATGCACTGCTGGACTATCTGTCTGCCGCTAACTCAGTCTCGTAGAACGGGCGGTCTGCCTGGTTCTTTGGAGTGATGGTCGCTCCCCCGCGTCCCCGAATAACAACTCTGCACATGGCAATGCTGCAGAGCGGCTGCCCGGGTGACGTGACCTGCTTCCAACTGAAGGGTGATGTCACTGACCTGTGATGTCGCGGTGCAGGGGTTTGTTTTATCTAATATATTGGCTGGTTAGCGAGAGCTGAGCCAAATCTCCTGATTTGTCCACTCTTATCCATATATAGTTTGTAATAACTTTTCGGCGCTATTGCTGTCTCTCACATTATCAAATGCAATTTCTGCCTTTGCTTATCGGTATGATGGGCTTTGTTATGTTCAAGCGATGACGGAAGTCGGCAGCTCAAGCGGCTATTGACAATTCGAGCCATCGTTTGCCGAAAACCTTGGGGGTAGGCTATCCCGTAGGGCAGCGGGGCTGTCCGGTGTAGTCTACCCACGCAGGTAAAACTGCTTGAATCATAGCTTTCGCCGTGTTCTTGATCCATTTGCTGCAAATGTTCCGAAATTGCGATGTTGAAAAGGAAAATGGTTGACATTATGTGAGCCAACAACAGCAAAACAACAACAGCAACAAACACAATCACAACCTACGCCAGAACAGAAAATGCAACATGCCAAAATATGGGGAACATGCTTACATTTTAACCCTATTAGTGGCAGGGGGGGGGGGGTGTTTTTATCCACCCCTCAGGTTTTTCGGGAATATCTCCGAAACCGCTGAAGCTACGATGCTGAAATTTTCTGACTTTTCCTAAAACTAAATTGGGCACATTCCCTGAAAATTTCAAGTTCATAACTTTACCAGGGGCGGCTCCAGAGCACTGGGAATTGGGGGTCCTATTCGTGAAGCGAGTCATTTGGGCGAAGATCACGATGCTGCACCAGTTTTACGAACAGTGAATGAAAGGTATCATGTGATTACATATACAAAGTTATTGTGCATCCTCTTTTGACACGTTTTTGCTCTAATAGGCGGATCCAGGCGTCCAAAAAGGGGGGGTATTTTTTACCTCCCAACATAGGTGCCCTGACACCGCCTATGCATGACCAATACAATTTTAGTCGTTCTCTCATAAGAAAATTGTAACATAACAAGACCATTGCCACCCTTTTTAGAAACAGTACCAACAAAAACCTTATTTACTATACTTTTTGTGTACCCCCAATCTCAATGATCTGTATCCGCCTATGATTTTTGAAAATGCATATTTTTAGGATCCATGTGAATTCCTGGTTCATTCTCTATCGATCGGCAAAAGTTGCGTTAAGATTGGTTCAGAAACCTGGCCGTGATAAACAGTCTAAAATGTATCTGCAATTTGCCCTTTTTTACCCCCCTCTACCCCCCTATTGACATTTTCTAATTTTATTTTTTTTTTAGAAATGTAGATCTCGTTGAGTGAAATCGAATGCCGTTTAAATTTTGAAAATCGGCCCGTTAGATCTCGAGATATCAAGGGGGGGTCGTAAACAGCCCCCCCCCCCTGCCACTAATATGGGGTAGCCAGGAGCCTGCCACTAATAGGGTTAACCCTCGCCCATGTAGGGGGGGGGTTGGTGCAACCCCCCCCCTGAGGTTTTTCGGAAATAGTGCAAAAACGGCGGCGCGCAGCGCCGCCAAATTTTGGGTACCTTATGGGGCAAACCTTGCGCATCTTTTGATAAAAAAAATTTGACCGGGTCATGTCAGGTCACGGAGTTATGACGTCACAAAGGGAACAGCCTCCGGCCGGATTTTCACAAACTGAGTGCCAACGCCCGAGGTTTCCTGCCGGTGGTACGGACATCGGTAGATGGATCGTGATGAAACTTCCCATGCATGTTGGGGCAAGTATTGGCTATCATATGGTATAAGAAACTTGACCGGGTCAGGTCAGGTCACGGAGCTATGACGTCACAAGAGGAACAGCGTCCGGTACTATTTTTGAAAAGCTCCCGAACCACTATTTTGCTAATTCTTGTCACCTCAATGGGAATATGCAGCAATATTAGCTTCTATAGGGAGCAAATGGACATCCCAAATCCAAAAATACAATCAGATTTCAAAAATTTAAATTTTGATTTTTCGAATTTCTGCCGCCGACTGTGACCTTGCCGACTTCCGGCGCTCCCAACGCGCCATTTTTAGAGCTAGGGAAACGAAATACATACCAAACGATAGAGAATTGATCAAGGAACACGATAGTGAAGGTTTCAAGTCGATATCTCCCACCGTTTTGCCGCAATCGCCGCGGAAAAGTTGAAAAAGTCTATTTTTCCGAAAATTTGACCTTTGACCGGTCAAAAGTAGGTCAAATGTTGACCTAGGACCAAAAAATATACCACCAATCGCGAGATCTCGGCGAGAGCAATCCGTTGGTCTTTTGCGCTAAGCTCTACGACGCTCCGTTTTCAAACGCCAAGGGGGGGGGGGTCGCACCAACCCCCCCCCCTGCATGGGCGAAGGTGGCAGATCGCCGTTTACGGGCGAGGGTTAAGCTACTCTTCTGACCGTTTGGGATGACGCCTCTGCATGTCTAATGTTTATACGTTCTATCTCACAGGCTGTTTGAAGCTGTCTCATCTGACAGGACAGCTGTTCGTTCATCTGTCACACACTGACCGCTGCGTAACGCTGAACACACGTGGGCCACGTTCTCGGGTAGCACTGAGCGTGTGAAACACGTGATGAAAACCAAAGGCACGTGGGACAGACAGGTGGTGTAATGTAATCCTCATATGATGCCTTGCACTGGTTAGCTTTACCTACGAGGATGTTTTCTATCGCGAAACACAGCGAATTCGAAACACTCGAAAGCTCAATACACGGTATGATTTATTTTTATAATATATCATAATGTTTATGATTCATTCATAAAAACGACGACCTGGTTCGTTTAAATCGACTTATAAGCCTTCTTTGTTATTAAACGTGTCTCAAGGGCTCTGAGTCGCACTTGATTGACTCGTTGGTACTCGGAGTTGTCTTATACCGTGGCCACAAACAACGTCTGGTGCTGAATGCTCCGAGAATAACCTCGGAGTCATGACAATAGAATCGGAGCTCACAATCAAAGCTATTTTTTAAGGAAACGAATGTTTAGTTGTGTTTAGTTTGGCTTATTTGAAGACGATAAACTGACTTGCACAGCCATTTACACGAATAAAATCGTCAAATACTGATCTCTATGGCTATTAGCTTGCTTCTGTTTAGGTATACTTTCTTGGAGTATGTCTATGAATCGAACTACAGGCTTGTTAGATTAGGAAATGATATAACTTTATTTCCCTTGGGCGTAGCATGTGATCGTTCTATTTCGACTGTTTTGGTATAAGTAACTGTCTTTATAGGTAATCCAAGCAGCCTGACCTTCCCCCATTATTTGTGTACGCCAGCTGACCTGACCTGAGCTGACCTCGGTCCTCAGGTACACGTGCTGGAGCGACAAGTCACCGTACTGGCGGAAAACCAGAACAATAACGATGACCGCTACACGCGCAGCAAAGAGGAGAACGCCGCTCTGCAGGCGCGCCTCATCATGCTCGAGGAGCAGGTCAGTTGTATGGGCTCAAACGCCTCCACAACTTGAGGAATGAGTTGAAACAATTTTACAATTATGAGGTGGCTTGGCCCGGTTTGCTATTTGTTTTTGATACACGATTGCTTGTACACGTGTTATTACAACAACAACAACAATAACATCGTGAAGCCTTATCTGGTCGCACTCGAAACGCAATATATAAGCTGTGAAATGTTTTTTTTGTAATAGATTTGTGAGCAATGACACACTCTTTCATCTTATTCTTCGTGAGCTCTGACTCTCGTTTTCAAGTCTCTGGGTTTGATTCTCTTGAAGTGTTTTGACTGCGCTAGATTCGAATCGCTGTTTTCAGATGTGTGGTCAAACTACGTGACTGAGTCTCTCTGTTTCAACTCCGTGGTGACTCCGTGACTTTTTGTTTCAGCTCCGTGATCAAACTCCGTGGCTTTGTTTCAGCTCGGTGATCAAACTCCGTGGCTTTGTTTCAGCTCCGTGATGTAACTCGGTGACTCTGTTTCAGCTCCGTGGTGACTCCGTGACTCTGTTTCAGCTCCGTGAGGTGGAGCTGCGGTCGGCGGAGCAGCTGGATGCGGAGAAAAGGAGACACAAGGAGCTAATCCAGCGCCTGGAGCGGGAGAAGGCGCTGGAGCTGGAGAACCAAAGCATCAGGTGAGACCTCACCCGGTACTGAGCCAGGTGAGTCAGCACCGGGCGTCAGGGTTCTACACAGGATGCGAATCACCCGGTATCACAACATTAAATCGGTCGAAACTTACTCCAGTCTCCACTCACAATTCGGAGCTATCCTCGATTCTTTCGCCTCTCCCAACTCCGATCCATGTTTTCCATCCTCAAGACAGACAAATCCTTCTCCTCCACCCCTCTTCCCCTGCTCCGGGCTGGACGGGCAATTTTTCCCATGCGGGATTGCCTGTAAGAGCATGCCCGTAGCCGGGTGCGGTGAGTGCTTGGGGGGGAGGGGGGGGACTGGTCGGCCTGTCCTCTTGACGGGCTCAGCCCCGGCGACTCACCAGGGTGCTCGCCCAGACCAGTGTCTCCCCCTAATTCCGATCATCCTTCCGGCCCTGATATGGACTCGTCAGACCGTAAGGGCCTAGCCCAACAAAACAAAGACAATAACCTCTCCCACAAACTATAACCTATATCACTTCGTTTTTCCTATCACCCTGGAAAAGTGAACTTTGTCCTTACCTCCCTCCCATAAGAGACCACAGACTGTGAGTAGTCCCTCTAAATCCCCTCTTTCCTCGCAGACTTCAGAGTCAGTCTGTAACTGTATCACTATCTCCTCCCTCCCTCTTTCTCTCTCTCAGACTGCAGAGCCTGGAGAAGGAGGTCCGGTTCGCGGAGACAGAGGCGGCTCGCGCTCGCCAGCAGCTCGAGTCGGTGTGCGCAGAACGTGCCTCCCAGGAGGAGCGGCTGGCTCAGCTGACTGCCAGCCTGGAGACGGCGCGGCAGGAGAGCAGGAGCGCCGTGGAGCTGGAGCGGCGCGGCCGCGAGCAGCTGGAGCAGGAGCGGGCCGCTCAGTCTCAGGTACCTGGGGACGGATCCATATCAAAGCGTACAAAATTGTAGGATTCAATAGTTGAAACGTACAAAATTGCAGCGAACAGCTTCCGTAGCCCACACAGAAGGAGGCGAGGGCAGATACCCGGTGGAACGGCAGAGCAGGCGAGTTGTAATAACGTGTTGGTAGGGTTGTGTCAGACAACACAGCATAGCATATAATGTCATGGCATGGCATCCTCCAAGACCGCCAGTGAAGGTCTGACCTTCCACCGTCTGTACCCTGTAGCGTGACATCAGGCCTTTATACCGTCACTTCCGAAAATAATAATATCTGACCTGTGATCTGTAACCTGTGACAACTGACCTCTGTTCCATGACCTCTGACGTGCGCCCCCTGACCCTGTCAGATGATGTCTGAGCTGTCCAGTGAGCTGGCGGACACGCGCCAGCAGGCCAGTCTGCGTCTGAAGACCGAGTCGGACGAGGCAGGTCTGATGAGGCTGAGGCAGACGGAGCTGGAGGCAGAGCTGAGGCAGCTCCGACAGCAGAACAGAGGTCGGTGGAATGGAACTCTGCCTCAAGGGGACGCTGGCCACACTGCTGAATGCAGTACTCTCAAAATCTATTCACACATATCTCGATGTAACTCGACAGTCGACACACTACCCTCATGAAATATCAAGGACGGCTATCTATCGACTAACCATCATTGCAAAAGTCTGGCCCAGAGGCCTGCATAATCTTCCATAATTTTAATGAACATTTCATCTAAATTTAGCATATTTCAAATTGTTATACTTTCTTGCTCCCCTTCATAGCCCTCAGAAGGACATTCCCCATTAATTACTATAGTTCGTTTTTTCTAAGTTCGACCCTCACTGTAAACATCTTTCTGAACATAGCACGAGAATTGCTAGCTGAATTACTTAGAAAACTGGTTAGCGCACATTGTACTGCAGAAATTAATAATATTTTCCCAATAAGTTTTAAACACCGATGATATTCCGTTTTGTTAAACGCCGTGCGATCTATTGATCAGTTCAGTTATAATTTCTGACAAAATGTCTATCCCTGTGGGGTTGTATATAAAGGCAAATACGAGCTAGGAGTCTGGGAAATAAGAGCCAGGAAGAAATATTTTTGAGTAAAATTAATTGTCTGTGAAATCAATGTGCGCCAGCCAGTTTTCTAAGTAATTCAGCTAGCAATTCTCGTGCTGTGTTCAAAGAGATGATTACAGTGAGGGTCGAACTTAAGAAAAACGGACTATAGTCGATATCAACAGGAACACCGGACAAGCTCCACGATAAGAAAAGTCGGTAGATGAAAGGGGATGTACCCGGTCGCCCCGTCTCTAACCACCCTTCCTTTCCTTTGCAGAGCTGCAGGAGAGTCACGACGAGCTGCAGGCGCAGCTGCTATCCAGTGGACTCCAGGAAGGACGACAGCTGCTGGAGTCGGGACCCAAGAGTCTGGCGCTGGAGCTGGAGGACCTCTCAGGCGAACAGGTGCGATAACGGCACGGCACGGGACGGAGACGGGAAGGGACGGGACGGAGAGGGGACGGGAGACGGGGCGGAGACGAGACACGGGACGGAGGCGGGACGGGACGGGACGGGACACGGGTCGGAGACGGGACGGAGACGGGACGGGACGGGACGGGAGACGGGACGGGACGGGACGGGAGACGGGACGGGACGGGAGACGGGACGGAGACGGAGACGGAGACGGGAGACGGGAAGGAGACGGAACGGGACACGGGACGGGACACGGAAAGGAGACGGAGACGGAGACGGAGACGGAGACGGAGACGGAGACGGAGACGGGAAGGAAACGGAGACGGAGACGGAGACGGGAGACGGGAAGGAGACGGAACTGGACGGAGACGGGAAGGAGACGGGACGGGACACGGGACACGGGACGGAGACGGGACGGGACGGGACGGGGCGATAAGAGAAGGGACAGGATAGTTGGAAAACTGTCAGTGGGATAGAAAACTGATTCGGGAAAGTATTCTATAGTGAAGATGCGAATCATGGGAGAGTATTTGTCGTGATTGTTGTCATGGTGAAGTATTACTCACTGTAATGTGTTAGTTTTTATTTGCGTTGAAAATTTTAGTTGCTTCTATTTTCCGTACCCCACAACGTTTTGCGTATAGACACAGATACAACGATTGCTGAACGACACCAGCACACACGACATGCTAAAACGAGATATTATGTCCTTATGCAAAGTACTGGCACGCGCTTTGATTACATTCCATTCTGCAGCTAAATCTAAATTACTATTTGTGGTGACGTAGTTTCTGTCTATTACGAAGGTCGCGACATGGTGCTACGTAGCGCGGGTTACAGGTCACACCGTTGCACCTACCGCGCTGAAGTTTGCGCAACTCATAGAACAAGGATGGACAACGTGCCTTTGATGGGTCTCAGCTCGATCGGATCGATAGCGAGCGCGTGGCGCGTGCCCAAAAAGTGCAAATTCGCGTCATAGACTTTACATGTATTAATCGGCTGGCAAAAAAAAAAACGGGCGAAAACAGCCAAATTTGCCCGACACGGGTCCGGTCCCGGTGCAATATCTCGGTAACCGTGGGCCCGACCGGTACGGGGAAAACAGCATCGTGTAGAGAATCGAACGGGCTATCGAATGGTGTGCGGTGCAGGGGTTGGCACGCGCCACGTGCACCGGGGAGGACACTTTCTTTTGAAAAATGGACGTTTTGGACGGATTTTGGAATTTATATTAATTTCAGGTGATCGTCAGACGGAATGAGTTGAAACAGCGCCTATTAGCAATAAAAATGTACCGTCTCTCATGGAAAAATTGTGAAAAGCTAATTGATCAAAAACAATGTGGAAAAAATCGCTGAATTAAATGGTATTTGTCCAAAATGTGCCACTAAATAATTACACGGATTTTGCTGCTTAACTTGATACGTTTGACAATTGAAAATGCTATTATTGGAAAGAGCATTCAATTCTCTCCAAGATCCAATCATCACGTTTGCATGACAAGCAACAGTATTCTTAAAAATATAAATGTTTCAAACTTCTGCAAAACGATTTTTAGCGAAAATTATCTACGCCTTTAATTTGTCATAAAACTACGCGCCTAAATTATAAAGCACATTTGACAGATTCTGAAGTGGAAAGCATGCTTATCAGACACGGGCACCTCGATGCGATGGATATTTTTTTCCAAACCAAATCGTTTAGCCGTCAAAAGGCAATCGACCGAAATGGATGGATAACCCAACCGACACAAGAACAACCAAACACCCGCCGATCGAAAATACCCCTTTTCGCGTTGCGGAGCACGCGGGTCACCCTAGTAAATAAAAGCTAAAATGACATTTACTGAGGGCACCCGAACATTAAATAAATAAAAACATCAGGTCTTCTGCCGGTTCGGCTTACATGATGTGTTTACATTTGCATCGATCACATATTATCTAACAAATGCGCCTTTCTTGGCGTATTGGGCGTATTGGCTCTGCCTATAAACTGACTTGCAGCTTGTATCTCTTAGTTAGCATTTCCCTACTTCTGTGACAATAAATAATGGCTACATTTCTTTTAAGGTGGATGCTGGTGATGCGT
This sequence comes from Amphibalanus amphitrite, assembly GCF_019059575.1. Taxonomy (NCBI): domain Eukaryota; kingdom Metazoa; phylum Arthropoda; class Thecostraca; order Balanomorpha; family Balanidae; genus Amphibalanus; species Amphibalanus amphitrite. The sequence continues at coordinate 48,796 of NW_024882811.1, read as the reverse complement.
TAGTTAAGGTGAGAGGATCTAATCGATTACAATGTGTAAAAAGCTAATTACCACTAATGTACGCTACGAATGACTACTAACATTGACTCGTTCTAGATATTGCATTTCTTCCTTGCACTTTTTATTGCTGAAAACGTACAGGATGTGCTTGGAACGTTGCCCGCATTTTTTCATTATATATCCGGCTGATAATGGCATTACGCAAAATCTAATGGTCATGATAACATGCCTTAAAATGAATTTTAGCTTTTGTTTGTAATCCTTTGCACGCTTTGAAAACACATGCCTACGTGCAACAATGATAAACGCATGGCTTTACGTCTAACAATCCGCACTTACATCAAGGAGCTCATGAAATTGGACAGCAATAAGCGTAGTAACAAGGACATTGATAACGGCAACATGCACGAATACAATGCACATACACGGTTACAGGCTATGTATCACTGATATATAACAGAAATCCCTACGTATATAAGACGCTTCACTGATGCATTTCACTGGTATCTCATTCTCTGTTGAGTAAAAGAAAGATGCTAGTTACTTTTACCCATCATTTATCAGCTTGGACTTGGCTCTTTTGTTACTAACTTAGGCTGCTTATTTTTTCTCAATAATTGCTTGTGTCTTTATTTTTTACGCATTCAGTTTGTATGTGCCTCCTAAAAGTTCCATTAATTATGCATTGTTAGAGGAAAGCCCACGTTTCAGCCTTTGAGCGTGTCGGTATTTGATGAATGTTCTTGTGCAATCGAGATGAAGTAGTAATTTCAAGACAGGCACTTCGCTGCATTTCATCTCAAAGTCAGCATAATGATATTCGGCAGGGGAATGCCGTGAAGGCATGCATAAGTTGTGTTCTAATTGGCCGGCAATATCTTGGTCCTTCATGCCGCTGCATTGTGAATCAGCGTCGTTATATTTCCCTCATTAGCCTACTTCATCCAGTCTAATTTCATATAACTTCCGTTGGCATTTGTGTTACTGTTCTAATTTCAGGCGACTTTAAATTGGCAATGGGTGGGTACATTTCAGATGGAGACGTTTGGCTTGCTGAACCTGTGACTATACGTACAAACGGTCTCATTGGACCATTCTGGCCTTCCCTCCTCTCCTTTCCCCCGGGATGGAATTTCTGATTTGCGTCCCTCTTTTCGCCAGCTGAAGAAGTCCCTTCTGGAGCAGCAAGAGGTCAACAAGCAGCTGCGAGCCTACATCGACGGCATCCTGCTCAACATCGTCGAAAACCACCCACAGCTGCTGGAAGTCAAGCAGCACCCCTGAGCGAGCCTGTGAACGTTTGGACGCGCTGTGAACATGTGTCGAACTGAACTGCCGCTCAGACAGTCCGGGCGAACTGCTGCGCGGACAATCAGCTGTCTCTGAACTGCTGCGCGAATAATCAGCTGTTTCTTAACTGAAAAGTCAGCTACGCCGCTGAACTGATGACAAAAAGTTCAGAAAAGAGAAAAGACTGAGTAGTAAGTGGTGATACCGGTCAGTTCGACCGTGTGAGATGATGCTATACCAAATATGTGGTGATATAACAGACACATATGACCCAGGAGTTAACCCGCGCCCTGCGGGGGGGGGGGTGTTTGAACACCCCCCCTTGTGGTTTTTCGCAAATATCTCAAAAACGGCGGCGTCCGCGCCGCCGTTTTTGGTACACCTTATCATACATCAATTCTACACATGTTGTGAAAATTTCAGACCAAGGTCATTCAAGGTCAGGTCACCAGGTCACTTGAAGTGACCTCGCCTCATAAAAAGTTTCAATGTCTGTCATAGCTACACCGAGTGACCGATCGCTTTGAAACTTTCAGCGATTGCTAAGAGCAATAGCATGTACAACATGTATATCTCAGAATTTTGATATCGATGACCTAAGGTCAGGTCAATTTTGCGACCTCCCCATTATAAGTCAATGGGAGAAAATTGAAATGCGCCTCTTTTAAACAAAAGACATTATAAACACTCCCAAACACCGAATTACAAGTGGTTTAGACACACTGAACATGAAATTGGTGTCCGTGACCCTTGTTTATGCCCTGAGGTCATCTTAGGTCACGAATGGTATCTAACAGTTTTTTTGCAAATAACTTTTGATAGAGGCATGCTAGAGCGATAAAAACGCCTTAGATGTGTTCAGCTCGACGATACGGATCGACTGATATGCAACATGACCCTTTCCGGTCAGGTCATGACCTTGACCTGAGGTCAAATTTTCAAGTTGACCTTTCAAGGTCAACTTACAGTTCATTCGATGCGTCTTGACGAGAGGAACACAATGCCGGTAAAAGTAAGCTCGTACAAGGCTTGGGTCAAAAGTTATTGCAGAAAAACTGTTTCCGAAAAAATCGGCTATTTTTGCAGTTTTTGCTCCCTGCAGGCAAAACCGTAGACGTTAGGTCAAATCTGAGAGGATTACCCAGAAAGGGCTTTAATAGGGCTATCGAATGCGCTTTTCCGCGGCGCTGTAGCTCTATTGGTTCCCGAGTTATGCGTCGGCTTCTTGGAAATTTTCGACATTCGACCTGGAAATCGGCGAAATTTTGCCTTCAATGACCTCTGGTGACCTGACCTTTGACCTGACCAAAAAATTGACCGAAGTGATTTCGTCATTATTTTTGACGCTCTTTCGAACGCCGCCTTCCGCGTATCGCTACGTGGCCCAGGAGCCGAGTTACAAGGGGGGGGGGTGTTCAAACACCCCCCCCCCCCCAGCAGGGCGTGGAAATCCAGGACCCCCAGCCGGGCGCGGGTTAATGCGTTGTCTCCTCAGTGAGCAAATCGTACACACATGATGGCTAATTGAGGAGAGCACTAACTGACTGACTGTCAAAGTGATGCTGTTCGTACGGGATGATGTGTCACCTACATTATGTGTCACCTGACTGAATGTGTCAGCTGTCACCTGACCTAATGTGTCACCTGTTACCTGACCTAATATGTCAACTCTTAGGTGTTGTCTCTTTAGCTTGCCACACGCCGGGTCTAGATGACCTATCTAAGGGCAGCCCAAAGTGTCGATGAGGTGGCAGTCCCGTGGTCACAGGCCGGGAGAGACTCCGAGCATGGGGACATCATGTCCGCAGCAGACACTCAACTCGAACAAGGCGTCGGACTCATAAGTCAGCCTATACCGAGAGGAGCTACATGACACATCTGACACTACTTTTCGTCAAAACACCGCCACCGAATCAGACGAGCTAGTCCTCAGGACGAAGTGCTGCCATCTGGCTCAGAGTCAGATGGCAGTTGAGCTGAGTTGGTGCTCAAAACATGGCGAGCAAAATAGGATCAGCAGAAACCGCCGTCCGTCCGCTGTCACATCAGATTGCTGAAGGAAGTTAGGCAGGCAGTGTGGTATCCGCTGTAAAGACAAAGTTTTACCCCCCCCCCCCTTTTTAAGGGTGCCTAGGTCATTGGGCCATGTAAGCAAGTGCTGTCGTGCTGATAGTTCAGCCAATGAAAGAGGCCGGATGCTAACTTACGATGCTGTGTACCGGTATTTTCTGCAGGTGGTAACAGCAGTGAGGGATCAGCAGTCCGCTCCATCAATGAATAACTGCTTAGGTATACCTGTACTGTATGCAGTGGTGCGAATGGGAATGTGTGAAATGAATATGTACTACGATACAATGTTACGCAGGAAATATTCAATGTTGAATGAATGCATCGTATCTTGTGCATCGACAAGATGTTGGCACATGTAATTAGGTATCTAATGATCTATATGTTTTGTGGACTTGATTTCCTTCTGTCCAGTGCATGTACGGTGTCGTTGTGTTTCTTTACATTTTCCGTCTGGCTGGTGAGAAGGTGTGGTCAAAAAAGATCACCAAAGTCAAAAGTGAACAATGTGCTTATAGGAGAGGCGTTGTGAATGATTATGTAAGCTGCCTGGTTTAGCATTGTGTAGTACAAGAGTGAAACGGAAAGTCGATTGGTGCTATCGTAATGGAACATGCAAATAATAAAAACAAAGACTTTGTCTAAGCATCCACAGATATGAGATTTGAGAATGGACTAGAGATTGCAATCCCGGAACGTTTTGCCAATCCCGGGATCTCGAAAGTTTCTATTTCGGGATCCCGGGATCCCGGGATCCCGGTCTTGTCACTGAAGGTCGTAAGAATGATTTCCTACTGACATGTTTTGCGTCTTTTAGCTTACCACAAAGAGTCAACCAAAAGCCATCCTTAGACCATGTCATTTGCATTAAAAACGATTGAATTTGCGAAGGAAACGTTTCGATTTGATTAGCATGTATTCTCAATTGGCCTTTATAAAACTGTGCATCGACCAATGCGTTTAATATCTCGTCATTAACCCTCGCCGGACCTATTGGTTTTCTACATACGCGCCGGCCGAGGGGGGGGGGGGCGGGTACGACCCCCCCTCGCCGTTTCGCCCCTGGTGGAGCTAGCGCGTCGCGGAAAAAACGAGCGTGTGCGCCGTTACGAGACGCAGAGATTGGTACCCGATTTTAAGGTCCTAGGTCAACCGGTGACCTCTGAGGTCAGGTCAAGTGCCCCAAGGTACGGTTCAGTTTTTGGTGAATAACTTCGCAAAAAACGGCCGCAGAGCGCCGATTTTTGCAGCATCGTGTTCGTCTCGCTCAGGCGCGTCGAATGATATACTTTTTGTCCGAGTCAGGTCAACTTGGGGTGTTGACCTCAGGTCAAGGTCAGGTCAGCATCCCCAGGTCACGAAGTTGGTCGAAAGGGGTCATGTTGCATATCATTCGATTCGGCAGGTCTTCCTGAGTCCATTGGTGGCTTTCCCGACTCGCTAGCTCAATTTGATCAAGAGTTATTGACGAAAAACTAATATGACCTTGATGACGTCATAAATGACGTCACGCAAGGTCAACATTGCAAAAGTGACGCATCTAACCTTGAAAGGAGTGCATCAAATCACGATTCTGTGTGCTTGAGATAGTTGGAGATCGTTCCCGTCGCCAGAATAGCAGTTTTCATTTTTCCCCATTGACTTATAATGGTGAGTTCACGAAAATGACCTGACCTCATATGACCTTTAGGAAAAATCCGAGATATACAAGTTGTGGGACTCATAATGGATACTAGATCCTGCAAGTTTCATTTCCCTGTGACATCTCCTCTGGCAGTGAGGGCGTTGCGAAGTTGCGACATCTGAAGACCGTGCAGAGGTTCACCTATGACGTCATAGGTCAGTGACCTGACCTGACCCAAAAATGCGGCTGGTGTCAAAAGATGCGGCTTGGATCAAAGGTCAGGTATGCCAAGTTTCAGCTCTCTATCGCCAGCGTGTTCGGAGCTATCGCGAAAAAACCCTATGGAGGGGGGCGGCACCCGCCCCCCCCCCCTCGGCCGGCGAGGGTTAAGACGGGTTCCAGCACATCCACGCCTCACTCACTATTCGTCTACGCTACTCGTAGTTAGCGCGACAGTTTGCCATTGCTGTCTATTTTACTTGCTGTCTTTTTTTTAAACTCGCGACCAGTGTACGCCAAATTTGGCAGCTCCCTATTTCACAATGTTTTTAAGACGTCGACTTCACCGCCTTCCGGTTCCGCTTTCATCACTAATGTTTTTCAGACTTTGCTCTTATGTCACTTTGAGAGCAGAGCCACTGACTGGGAGAGCTCCACTCTACCGTCTTCAACGTTTGAATCAATGAGCTTTGCCGTCACTAGCGTGACATCTGTGACATTTTTCTGCGACACGTGCTCAAAGACTGTCTTGATGACCTCTTTTGTTTCGGCCACGGACGGACAAGTCAGAATCGCTGAACGATCCGTGATCCTGATAAAGATGTTGCAGCACTGATGCTGCATTTTTTGGCGTTCGGGACCCTTTTTCGTACACATTAAGCGGCTTATCCGCTGTGGGTGATACCCGGGAGCTACCAACACGGTCGATTGTGGACGGCCGATACGGGGTGCCAGCTAAATAGTTTCTCTGCTTTATGTCACGCAGCACCATGAACAGTGTAAACAAGATTCATGCAGCGGCTGCATTCTTTTTATCGTGAAAAACTGATTTTTTCGGGATCCCGGGATTGGCGGAATTTCGGGATCGGGATCGGGATTAAACTCCCGCCGGGATCCCGGGATCCCGATCCCGGGATTGCAATCTCTAGAATGGACTAAGTATGCCGGGTGGGCCGACAGGTGGCGCTGAAGAAAAACTTCAGCAGAAAAAAAAAACGAGAAACTGACCATAGCTTTGGAACCTAAAGATAAACCTATGTAAAAAATAGCTTCATACAAAATATGTGTTGGTAAGATGCCATAAAACTGCGTACGCATTTTTATGGCATTCCTAGGATGACGTTTTGAGTTTTTGTCATGGTATTTCATGTGTCTCATGGCATGATATGTCATATCAAGGCTGTAGATTATAGAACTCCAGGTAAGGACACCAGCCGTTTGACCTTGAACGCCGCCGGCCGGCCGATGACGTAATTGGAGGCAAGCCAGCTCGGCGGACACATAGGCGAATGCATAACGGAGGGGCGTTGGAACGCTGCGGGAGCGGGGGAGATATTTTAATGTGGTTGCATACCACCATTGTTAGGTTGATTGATCTACAGACTGCATTCTTTTAAACCTCGATGCATCCTAGGCCTGGATGGTGCGTACATTCGTAGAACGATCACCCCGTCCGACGTCCGTGGTCGAAGCTGTCTATGTATCTAAAGGCACTAAAACGGGTGCAATAACGGCGACCTGATCCCGTCTCTGGCGAATCTAGAGGGGTCGTAAGGACCCAGGCCGAATCTGACCGTCTATTTTTAGGGAAACGGGGTGGGTGAATTGACAACCGATGGTTTAATAGATGAGAAAGGATCCCGTCGTCGATTGTTGTTTGACAGACAACACATGTTGTACTGGGCGTATAACCATCAGAGGTAATGCCTGAACGTAGGCAAGCATAATTGGTCTGTCATATTGATTAGGATTATAAAATCGTAATAGAGATCATTAAATATGATCTCTACATTTCGGGAATTCACTTATTACTAATTCACAGAGGCCCATAGGGGCTCCGCCGGAGCTGTTGTTTTACCATCGGTCCCAGGCAACTCCAGGGAGCTGCATGGTACCCGGCGGCCAAAGCGCCCACCTCGTCGACTCGCAGGTTCTGTGGGATTCCGTGATGCTTCAGTGCTTCACCCACAGAAGCACGGGTATAGCAGTTGGATGTCGGGTCAGGTGTCTGTCAACCTCTTCATTGTAGGCACAACGTATACAGCGTCTGATCCCGCCGAAGCTCGGTATCGACCGTGGCTTATTCACAACTGGCGGACTCAGGAAGCGGTCTTGGACACTGCGGGGGCTTACCCCAAAAAGGTTTTTTCCGAATTAATCTAAAAAAAACTCGGATTTCGATTTCTTGCGCACTGCTGTGTAGTGTGATTAGCCAACATTTCCTCAGAAAAGTTGTTAAGTTTTCTTTTATTCTCGAAAAGCGATTTCGGGCGCTGCCCCGGTTGTGGGGGAAGACATTTGCCATAAACGCCTTCCCCTGGATCTGCCAGTGGGTTGCCCTACCCCGAGCTTGACTAAAAACGTCTTCAAACCCCACCAGAAAACGACGGTAAGGTGAATTTAAATCCATTAACTCATCTCTGTCTGCCCGCCTAAATATACTACACATGGTACGGCACCCGGTCCTGTCGGAGCTTTGAGCCGATCGTGACATTTTCGGCTTTCCCCATCCCAAGCTCGATTAGAAACGTTCTCCTTCCCCACCCGATTGCTGATGTCAATTCAAATTCAATACCTCATCTCTGTCTGCCCGCCAATAACCCATTCATTGCACACCGTTCAGCGCCCGGCCCCGCCAGAAGTATCCTAGCGCGCTGAGCAGTTGCCTCCAGCCGCGTCATCGCGAGGCCCCGCGCGGCCCATAACTGAATACATTGCGCGAATAGCCGTGTCGCCCCCCTGTGTCATATATCATGTAGGTAAAATATGCAACGTGAGCACAAAATACACGTTTTCGTTAAGCATAGGCGGATTCAGGCATGCTAAGACGGGGGGCAGTACATTGAGATTAGGTACCCTTTCTCAGGTACCTGGGTCCGCCTATTCCAATATTTTCATTGTAGAATGACGTCACATAGTCTATAGGTGCATACATATGACCGGTGGTGCCACTGGTCACCAGTATAACACGCGCAGTGGAAGGGGGGGGGGGCGGATTTCGCCCACCCCTCCTGTTTTTCGCCAATAACTCGCGCCGCAAGCATAATATCAATGTGAAATTTCGGCTACCTGTCCAGAATTGAATTGCAGATCTTCTCGCGCAAGAAGTAAGAAAATCGGTTCACAACTTTTCTAGTAATAGCGGTGTAAAGTCAAACATCCTGCCGCCGCGGCGGCGCGGCGGCCGGCGCTAGCCGTTACGCGCCGCCTGAATTGTAGACTGTGCCGGGGCGGGACGGTTCAGTCTTTACATCGCGCTCCTTACCGCTGATTATATTAGATTCGCGTCAAATTCGGTGAGAAGACTGAGAAATGTACAGGCAATCATATGGTCAAAGAATTTTGAAAATCAGCCGGTAACAAATTGAGTTATGAGTGTGTAAACACAAAATTGTGATTGCCGCGTTTCCCGCGTCGGCCGATGCCGCTTCAGCCGGCGACATCTTACCCTTAGCAGGCTTCTAACTGCCATATTTATTGTTGGATTATCTAGAAATTCACCATAATACTCACAAATGTTTGCTCTTTCGTATAGTGAAAGATTTAAAAAAAATCGGCCGGTAACTTTTTGAGGTATCGGCGTGTAAACGCAAAAAAGTCCCTAATATGGCAGATTTGACCACATTTGACCTCATTTGACCTTGAAGATATTGGCCTAGGGTCATGAAATTCACACACAACAGAGGTCCCCATGGCCCCCACCTACCCTCCAAATTTCGACTTTCTAGCTCCAGTGGGAGCTGAGATCTTAGGGGGGGGGCGACATCCGCCCCCCTTCCACTGGGCGTAGTACTCGCAACCCTTCCACTGCGCGTGATAAACCTAAGTAAGTCGCTGCTTAGCGGCAAATGTCGAAACAGTCAAAGCTAGTGGCTAAAACTACCCCTGAGAAACTCGTCCTGGAGACGCCTCTGCGCAAGCTAGAAACTCAAAAATTTGACACAATGTGGCCAATGAATGGCAAGGAAAAGTCACTAAATTTAAAGTCCCTAGCTAGAGTGGTTTTCCGTCGAGAGCAAAAAAAAAAACTACAGGTGGGGGCCGATCCCCCCCCTCCAGTAATAGGATTAAAACAAATAAGGCTTAATTCTTTTTAAAAAATTCATTGAAAACTACGATCTCGAAAATTTTCATCACTACCGTCAGCGAGAGCGGCACCTGCGACCTCATGACTTTCCCGATTCATGGTCACGCGAAGTCGCCCGCAGGAAGACCGTTTTTCCCTCCGGTGTCAGCAAGAAGGCTCTCTTGTCGAGCGGCATCGGTGGCTTGGGCGTGTTCGGGCCGGGCTCCAAGCGCGTCTCGCGCAGCATCGCAGCCAGCGCCACCTTGGCCTCGAACAGGGCGAACCTCATGGCGACGCAGTTGCACGGCCCGCTGCCGAACGGGATGTAAGCGCACGGGTGGCGCTTCTCCTTCTCCTCCGGCAGGAAACGGTCCGGGTCGAAGCGCATCGGGTCCGGGTAGTGGTCCGGGTCACGATGTAGAGTGAAGATCGGCATCTGCACCACGGTTCCCTTGGGGATGGTGACGTTCGTTTCCGGCAGCGTGTACTCCTTGCTGGAAAGACGCTCGATGCGCGCAGCTGGCGGATAGAGGCGCAGGGTCTCCGAGATGGCTCGGTCAAGCTGTTGCATCTCTCCGAGTGCCTCGTAGGTCAGCTGACCTTCGTGGCGTTCTAGGACCTCGTCGATCTCGGCATGGATGCCTTCCTGCACCTTAGGGTTAGTAGCAAGGCAGTAGGCAGCAAACATCAGCAGCGTAGCCGTCGTGTCGTAGCCGACGATGAAGAGCAACACTGATTGGGCAATGATGCTGGAGTCGGTCAGAACTCGCTTGCCGTTCTTGTCTTTAGTGTCCAAAAGGAGCTGGAGGAAGTCTTTGCGCTGGTTGCTTGTTTGACGCTCATTGATCGTGCGTTTTATGACACTTGAGAAGAACCGGTTAACAGGCTTCAGAGGGTCTGGCAGAATCTTCTGCACGGCGTTACCCAGCAGTACCAGCAAGATAAGTCTCACCGCAGCGAATCCCGTTGGTTCCTCGAACAGCTTCGCGGCATTATTTGCGAACTCTGTGTTCGGATCTTTAAATGAGTTGCAGTTGACACCGAACGCACAGGAGGCGATGTTGTCCATGGTGAAACGACCGAAGCAGTCTTTCAATTCGATCTCTCCTCCCGTTCGCTTCATTTCCGCCTTCACATACCGGGTGTTCATTAATGAATGGAATAAAGTTGCTACGTCACGTGATAACAATAAATCATGCACGCGCATTTTTTGCCTTGTAAATATGAAGCATTGGCTTTATCATTTTTTGATACATGATAACTTTAATCACGGTGTCATCCAAACGCTTGTGAATGGCTCTGGTTTCGAAGAGCCCAAATCGGCAATTCAAGACAAACTCGCCGTTCAGTTATGAACAAGCGGGTTGGGTTGTGGAGCAGTGTGCCGGGTTGGAAAGTCTTAACCCGGCACCGCCTGGGCTATTTCCGTACCCACATCAGCCTGGGGGGGGTCGGATCCGACCCCCCCTGTTATCTCGAGAACCAATGGTCGTATCGAGCCCCGCGAGGCGGCGTTCGAAAGGTCTCTACGAGACCTTCCCAAAGCACTCTTAAGATTTTAAGATTGAGGTCAGCTTTCGGGTCAAGGTCAGGTCAAAGGTCAAATTCAGGGGTTTTGCATGATTAGGCTTACGGACAGCGGAATCGATAGCTGCTGCTCGAAACTCACCACAAATGACCTCAAAGACCTATTGAAGGCACCATGTGCGTATAGGGGTCATACTAAGTACGGGTCAAGGTCAGGTCAGGTCACGAAAGGTCACGGTTTTCACTTTCTGCTACATGGGCGTGCGACACATGTTTTATGGCTTATTTTTCACGCCAAATCCGATGGTAATGGTTATATGTGACCCCAAGTCACTGTGCTGGTGATAAGTGTGCATTGAAAGCATAAAAAATCGTTAATTCCATACATAACTAAACGAGGGCTAAGAAAAAAAGTCAATTTTTCAACTTTTTATTTTTGACATCAAAATGCACTTTTCTAGACGAGCTTTGTCCCAGGAATCTAGTGGTGCCATTTGTTTTCACATGCGATGTTCAGAAATGCCTCTAATTCGCGAAAATGCTTATGACGTCACCATGCCCTATGCATGTTGGAGATATTCTTTACAATTTGGGGGTCAAAAATCAAGATAGAAAGTTGAAATTTGGGACATCTAATGTTCTAATAGAGCTCTATAACATATATTCCGGTTTTTTGGAAATACTCAAAATTTTGGATTTTATTAGCTGTTTTCCAAAAAATACAGTTTTTTGAATTTTTAGGGGTGAAAAACGCATTTTATGGAAAATCCGAGATAGCCATGTTAAAGAACTCGTTGAGCTGCGTCTTTTCATGTCCTTAATTTGCAATTTGCTTAAAACCTCGATTTTTGGCGATTTTTTAAACATTTACCATTTTTTGACTGAAAACGCCATGTAGTTACATCACTAAAATCGATATATCTCAAAAATTTTTGATTTTTTTTTCTTAAAAATTGCACAGGAGACGTCAAATTGATGGGGGACAAGGTATGCGAAGTTTCAAGTTGATAGCGCAAGCGGTTCATGAGTTATTCAAGAAAAACGGAGGGGGGGTCGGATCCGACCCCCCCCCCCCCCAGGCGGTCGCGGGTTAACGTGGTTAGGCGGGCTTTCCGCCTTAAAGGGACCCTCCCACCTTCAAAAAAGTTAATGAATCGGCATGAAAGTGATGTCGCTCGGTTCAGATAGAGCAAAAACGAATATCTACCAAATTTCATCGAAAAGTATTCACCGGTTTTCAAGATATTAGACCTTTACTTTTGTTTACTTTTTTGGGATCTCCGCTGTTTCTAGCGACTTTATTTTAGAAGTGCGGCGTTTGCGGCAGATGTTGCGCGCAAATAGCATATACCACCGCGTGCTACAAAACGTTTTAGTCAAACACTTAAAAATCGTTAGATATCAGCGCTGACGTCACACATTCAGAGGGGTATTCCTAAGCCTTAGCCCCTCTGAATCAAAATGCTGCAATTTTGAAATTCAATATTTCCGACTTAAGGCATTTCTCGATGTTGTGAGTGCCGAAACCGGTAATTGTGAGCCAGGGACCCCATTTTGGCTATCTCAACTCAAATCTAATGTTAAGGTTGGAGGGTCCCTTTAAAGGGACTATCCCACCTTCTAAAATGTTGTTAAAACCAGTTAAATTGTGCCCGACTTTATAGATTGGATGACCAGGAACACCATTCTGGCATTTATTTTTCATTAAACATCTTAGGCTTCCCATATTCCAAACACAAACTTTCAAATATGTGACGTCACAGCCCAAAATTACCTCCTTCCCCAGGCCACATTACTGTCATAAAGCTGATTCTTTTTACTCTGTAGGCACCACAACAAAGTTCAGACCAAGTTTTAAGCGATTTTTCAACGAACAAACCCATTTAAATCAGAATGACTAAACGAGGTGACGTCACACTAACGGTCGCTCCATGTTGAAGATAGGGCCTTGTACAAGGCCCATTTTCAAATGAAGGGAACGAATTTCTTCAACACCAAGAGGCCGCGGGGGTTGCAACCTAGATAGATAGTGGTTTCTGAACCTCGCCGCAAACTTGGCTATCTCAACTCAAACCCCATGTTAAAGGTGGGATAGTCCCTTTAAGTTCTCTCCGAGAAAACCAGCAGCAATACCACATCTGAATGCTTTTCAGCGTTTGGTGGAAAGATTTAGGATGGCTGCAGCGACACGGCCATGTGTGCGCTCTGGGCACCAGCCGATGATCCCTGGTGAAATGGAACAGGCCAAGGATTTCTTCCGGAAAAATGCCACAGCTCATGCTCGGCTGGCGTACGAAGAGCTTAAATGTCCATTGGAAAGGTATTGAAGATCCTAATTCTGTCATGGCCTTCCTCGATCGAAGTTCAACGAACTCGCGCGGAAGTGCCATCTGCACTGGCCCGCATACAGTCCCGACCTGTCCTGCCTGGATTTCTCGTTCTGGACCCAAGCTTTGGATCGCGTGATGGAATCGGAGCCGGAGAAACAATCAAAGAACTGAAGAAGGTCGTGGAGGACTTCGCCAGAACATAAGCAAGGAGCAGCTGAGGAAGATGGTCCGGCACACTCAGCGTCGGGCAGAACCGTGCGTGGCCGAGCGGCGAGCGAAGGTGTTACTTTGAGCACGTCCTGTAGGAGACACAAGTGGCAAGCGGTGATCGCGATGATGTCATCATAAATGATAAGCCCTCCTGAAAATGCATTGTGTGATTTGATAACGTGAGATGAATATATATCTTTCTGGTGCCTACCTACTTTATTCCATTCATTAATGAACACCCGGTAGTTGTTGAGGTTGAAGGCGTTATCCAGACACATCTGGTGCATTGCACGAAGCTTGCTTGAAGAGAATGTGGGGGATATCACTGATCTTGTGTCCTTCCACGCTTTTCCGTTCAAAACCTGTATCATCTCCAAGAAGTCCTCGCTAATGACAAAGTCTCGCCGGTCGGTGAAACTCTCAAAGTCCTTGACGGTGATGGCACGAATGAGGTCGAGGTCTCCGACGTACAGAACTGGACGCGCCATCTCAATGTACATAACCACAAAACTTCTTTCCGCCCTGTGTGTTGTAGATCCACTCACCAAATCCGGCCAAGTCCGTCATTGGCCGCCCGAACTCGTTGCCGTAGGGGAACGTTGGGGTAGGACCCGGCACTCCACGAGCCTTCCAGAACCCGTAGTCCTTCGTCATCAAGTAGTAGATGGTGGCCATGGTGCAGGCCAGCACCGCCAGCGGCAGCGGAGTGAACAACCACTTCAGGACAGCTCCCAGTCCCAGCACTCCGAGCAGCGTGCCGATCATGGCGAGGTCCACCAAAAGGGCTCCAGAAAGCAGAGGAAGAAGGCGAACTCAGAGAGATGCGCATTGTCCGCCGTCCACAGCACCAATGCGGAGCTGCTGCCGGCGCCCGTCGAGTCCCGCGCCCACCGAGCCCCGCGTCCGGGCGCCAAGGTCATGCGCTGATTGAATCAACATGCGACTGAGGGGCGGCTGCCTTGCTCAGATGCGGACCCGATGAAACCCACTGGAAGCGGCCATGGGACAGGACCGACCATGGCAAAAGGAATAACATGACACAGCGTGAAAATCTGATGGCATACATACATACATACTAGAGGTGGCAAAAGGTGAAAATTGTGGGAACCAGACTCGAACCAGACCCGACTGGGTATTTCTGGAACCAGTCGGACCCAGTCCAAGCTGGAATCGGAACCAGTTGGACCCGTCTCCCAAAAGTCAATTAATGCAAACTATTCGTAGGTAGCATTAATTACATCATGTAAAATAGCCTTTTTCGCACTGCAAATACTCATGAGGTACAGTGTGCAAAGAAACATACATACATGAGCAAATGTTTTCTTTCCATTCACATCATATTTTGCAATCATTTGTGTATGTATGGTAGGACCCGGTTGGACCCGTCAGAAAATTTCCAGGAACCGGTCTGGACCCATATGGGTCCAGACTGGTTCTTTGGACCGGGTCCTCGGGTCCACATTTTGCCACCTCTAATACATACACATACACATTTATTTTCAACATTACAAATGAGCAAAACATACACAAAAATATTATAAGATGGCGTTAACCTGCGCCCTGCTGGTGGCCTGAACTTTCCGCCGAGTGCCTAATTACGTCTTGCAACTTTCGGAAAGCTCGGTCTTCTAGGTACTGTGGCCCTCGCTCTGACACCGTAGTTAGGTTCTATTTCTAAAAAAAAAGTTAATTGAGGTCGGGTCATCCAAAGTGACCTGGTGACTTGACCTTAAAAGGTTGGAGGCTGAAACTTGCACAAAATGTATGAGGTCGATGAGGAAATAAGCATACCGAAATTCGCAGCACTAATCGCCGCGCTTTTTCCGCCATTTGCGAAAAATATGAGGGAGCGGATAACCAACCTCCGTCAGTGCGCGGCGTACAAATGAAGCAAAAGTTTCGCTCCTTCCCTTTTGAAAGAAAAGTGTTGAAATGTCTGAATAAGAATAATGTGGGCGCATATCCGTTATTCACCCGCGACCCGTTGGGGGAAGGGGGCAAAGGGCCCTCCTGTGGTTTTTCGCAGATAACTCAGAAACGGCTGCGAATTTCGACTTGCAACTTTCAGTACCTCTCCAGACATAAATTGTAAACAACTGAAAAAATTAGGTCCCAGATCACGAGCTATAGAGGTCAAGCTTAGGTTATGTTCGGCGATTTTTCGTCAAAAAAGTTGTTCACGGAGAAAAATCGCAGAAAATCAGAGTTTCAATTAAGCGACTCAAAAAATGAACCGTAGATATAAAAAGCATGGTTAACAAAATGTCTATCTCGAAATTTCTAGAATGTAAAAAATGTCTAGATGCAAGGATTTTCTAATTCAAAATCTAGATTTCTTGGATTCTTTTCGAAAATTGGGGTCAGGCAGCCTTTGGGGTCAGTTTAGATTATGTTCCGGTGAAGGTGAGGTCAAGGTCAGGTCAAGGCCAGGTCAAATAAGGCAAATTTCAAAGTTGATATTTTTGCATAAAATGGGTATCCATTCGATGCAGCTCGTCACGGGGAGTCCAATGGTGGTATTTGTTTTGCCCTACGTGGTCTAGAATTGCAAAAATTGAGTTTGGAAATTTGACGTCATCATTTTTGAACAGTTTTTTCGCTATACCTTGGCCAAAAAAGGAGATATCGATCTTAAATTTGGTATGTAGATAGAAGAAGGTAGATACTATCACATATATTCCGTTTTTTTCGAAACACAAAAAACTTTTTGGATTTTTGGCTATTATATCCAAAAAATTGCATTTTTGATTTTTTTGGGTCAAAACTAAAAACTTTCGAAAATCCGAGATGATAGTTTTGTAGACCTGTCCATTCTACATACACCTATTATGTCTTGATCATTTTTCTGTATCTTCAAAGCTGTAGGCCTGACAGCTCTTCTCGCTAAGGCCTTTTTTCGGTCGAAAATGGCAGAACATGACGTCATTCTGACGTCATTTGTGGCCAACCTATCATAGCCTCTGGAAAATTTTTTGGTAACAATGTGTAAAATTGATGGATGCCCGGAGGGGTTCTGAAAGTTTGGTGGCGATATCTCCAGCCGTTTAGGAGATATCGACGGAAAAGGACAGGAGGGGGCCGTTTCGGCCCTCCCCTACGGGGCGCGGGTTAACCCTATTAGTGGCAGGGGGGGGTTGTTTTTGTCCACCCCTCAGGTTTTTCGGGAATATCTCCGAAACCGCTGAAGCTCAGATGCTGAAATTTTCTGACTTTTCCTAAAACTAAATTGGGCACATTCCCTGAAAATTTCAAGTTCATAACTTTACCAGGGGCGGCTCCAGAGCACTGGGAATTGGGGGGTCCTATTCGTGAAGCGAGTCATTTGGGCGAAGATCACGATGCTGCACCAGTTTTACGAACAGTGAATGAAAGGTATCATGTGATAACATATACAAAGTTATTGTGCATCCTCTTTTGACACGTTTTTGCTGTAATAGGCGGATCCAGGCGTCCAAAAAGGGGGTTATTTTTTACCTCCCAACATAGGTGCCCTGACACCGCCTATGCATGACCAATACAATTTTAGTCGTTCTCTCATAAGAAAATTGTAACATAACAAGACCATTGCCACCCTTTTTAGAAACAGTACCAACAAAAACCTTATTTACTATACTTTTTGTGTACCCCCAATCTCAATGATCTGTATCCGCCTATGATTTTTGAAAATGCATATTTTTAGGATCCATGTGAATTCCTGGTTCATTCTCTATCGATCGGCAAAAGTTACGTTAAGATTGGTTCAGAAACCTGGCCGTGATAAACAGTCTAAAATGTATCTGCAATTTGCCCGTTTTTACCCCCCTCTACCCCCCTATTGACATTTTTTAATTTTATTTTTTTTTTAGAAATGTAGATCTCGTTGAGCGAAATCGAATACCGTTTGAATTTTGAAAATCGGCCCGTTAGATCTCGAGATATCAAGGGGGGGTCGTAAACAGCCCCCCCCCCCCTGCCACTAATAGGGGGTAGCCAGGAGCCTGCCACTAATAGGGTTAAGCCATGCTGTTGGACAAGGCTTTTCAAACACTCATATAAACGAGGTCTATTATGTAGATTGGTAGACTAGGAAGCTAATGGAATCGGGAACATTTTCGGATCGGAGCCAATGATATTGGAGTGCTGCGATATCGGCTTGCCCGCCCCGCGTATGGGGGGGGGGGGGGGCGAAACGGCCCCACTGTCCTTTTCCGTCGATATCTTCTAAACCGCGGGAGATATCACCCCAGCAAACTTTCAGGATCTCTCCGGGCATCAGTTTTACACGTTGTGATTTTATTTTACAATTTTGCATTTTTTACAAAAAAAAAATTCCAGAGGCTATGATAGGTATTAGGTTGGCCACAAATGACGTCAGAATGACGTCATATTCTGCCATTTTCGACCAAAAAAAGACTTTCGCGAGAAGAGCTGTCAGGCTTACAGCTTTGAAGATACAGAACAATAATCGAGACATAAAAGGTGTAGAGTTGACACTTGACAGGGCTACAAAATTGCTATCTCGGATCTTTAAAATTTTTAAGTTTCGACCCTAAAAATAAAAAATTATATATTACCCAAAAAATCTTTTTTTTTTATTTTCGAAAAAAGGAATATATGTGATAGTACCTACCATCGTCTATCTACATATCAAATTTCAGAGGGATATCTCGTTTTTTGGCCAAGTTATAGCGAAAAAAAACTTCAAAAATGATGACGTCAAATTTTCAAACTCAAATTTTGGCAATTCTAGACCACGTAGGGCAAAACAAAGACCATAATTAGACTCCCCGTGTAGAGCTGCATCGAATCGACTCCCATTTTATGCGAAAATATCAACTTTGAAATTTGACCTAATTTGACCTGACCTTGACCTGACCTTCACCAAAACGTGACCTAAACTGGCCCCAAAGGCTGCCTGACCCACATAATCGCCTTTGTCATGTAAAATAGACCATTAAACATATATCACACGACACTTTCATATTGTGACCCCCTGTGACCTGACCTCTGTGACCTGACCTGGTATCAGTGACCTCAGATAGCAAAGTATGTGTTTGAAGAACAAAGTACCATCGATGGTTTTCAATAACTTACCAATTTACTCGATTTCACAACCCATTTCTTGAAATGTCTGTGAACGGTGAATCTCCGACCTTTGACCTGACCTGTGACGTTTGACCTAGGTCAATGAAATTTGGTCTTACGGTAGTTCCCCGATGGGGCTATCGAACACCGTTTAAATTTTGAAAATCGGCCCGTAAATTTCCGAGATCTTAGGGGGGGGCGAAACGCCCCCCCCCCCCCCTACGGGTGGTAGGGTCCGCCGATAGCCCTACGGGGCGCGGGCGATAGCTCTACGGGGCGCGGGCTAGCAGGCGAGCTGTTGCTACCTCTTATTCTGCTACTAGGAGCTATCGGTTGCCACGACATGCAATTTATGTCCAGACTGCCGTACATCACCGCAGTGTGTACCCGGGTGATGTCACGGATATCCTGCCCAGTGCCCAGCTGAGCTGACTGCTGATGAAACGTGCATGGCGTCTGACGACACACTCACGCACACGCGCCTACAGTTGTGTGACCAGCCACTGACACACAGACCGACATAGGCAGTACCCGCACTCAGCTTCAGGCAGAGGATCATTTCAACCCATTCCAGGAGAGAGACCTGTGGGCACTGGGCAGTGTCTGCGTGCTCTCAGTACTCAATAGTGTAACGTCTGCAAAGACCCGGACCCGGCCCTCTGGTGGCGTTGCCCGCCACAGCCCAAATACGGGCCGTGACATCAGCCGGCGAACACCGCAGTGACGCAGCACTTCTGCCGCGCTCAAGTACATACATTTGTGGATCCACTCAGTGCGTGACCTTGGCACACGGGGGCGGGCCTCGGCGGGCGCGAGCGGCGGCGGCGGCGGCGCATTGGTGCTGTGGACGGCGGACGGTGCGCATCTCTCTGAGCCTGCTTTCTTCCTCTGCTTTCTGGAGCTCTTTTGGTGGCCCTCGCCATGATCGGTACGCTGCTCGGCGTGCTAGGCGCCGTTCTGAAATGGGTGTTTACTCCACTGCCTCTGGCGGTGCTGGCCTGCACCATGGCCACCATCTACTACTTGATGACGAAGGACTACGGGTTCTGGAAGGCTCGTGGCGTGCCGGGTCCTACCCCAACATTCCCCTACGGCAACGAGTTCGGGCCGCCGCTAGCTGACTTTATCGGCTTCGAGGAGTGGATCTACAACACGCAGGGCGGAAAGAAGTTTTGTGGTTACATTGAGATGGCGCGTCCAGTTTTGTACGTCGGGGATCTCGACCTCATCCGTGCCATCACCATCAAGGACTTTGAGAGCTTCACCGACCGGCGAGATCTGGCCATCAGCGAAGATTTCATGGAGATGCTACAGGTGCTCAACGGAAAAGAGTGGAAAGACACCAGGTCTGTTATGTCTCCGACGTTCTCCTCAAGCAAGCTTCGTGCGATGCACCAGCTGTGTCTGGATAACGCCTCCAACCTCAATGACTATGTGAAGGCGGAAATGAAGCGAACAGGAGGGGAGATCGACATAAAGGACTGCTTCGGTCGTTTCACCATGGACAACATCGCCTCCTGTGCGTTCGGTGTCAACTGCAACTCGTTCAAAGACCCGAACACAGAGTTCGCGAAAAATGCAGCCGTTCTGTTCGAGGCACCGACGGGTTTCGCCGCCGTCAGACTGACCTTGCTGGTGCTTCTGGGTAACATAGTGCAGAAGATTCTGCCAGATCCCCTGAAATCTGTTAACCAATTCTTCGCACGCGTGGTGAACCGCACCATCAATGAGCGCCAAACGGGGGACCGGCGCAAGGACTTCCTCCAGCTACTGTTGGACACTAAAGACAAGGACGGCAAGCGCATTCTCACCGACTCCAGCATCATCGCCCAGTCGGTGCTCTTCTTCATCGTCGGCTACGACACGACTGCCAAGCTGCTGACGTTCGCCGCTTACTGTCTCGCTACTAATCCTGAGGTGCAGGATGGCATCCTCTCCGAGATTGACGAGGTCCTGGAGCGCCACAAAGGTCAGCTGACCTACGAGGCACTCGGAGAGATGTACCAGCTTGACCGAGCCATCTCGGAGACCCTGCGCCTCTATCCGCCAGCTGCGCGCATCGAGCGTCTTTCCAGCAAGGAGTACACGCTGCCGGGAACGAACGTTACCATTCCTAAAGGAACCGTGGTGCAGATGCCGATCTTCACTCTACATCGTGACCCGGACCACTACCCGGACCCGATGCGCTTCGACCCGGACCGTTTCCTGCCGGAGGAGAAGGAGAAGCGCCACCCTTGCGCCTACATCCCGTTCGGCAGCGGGCCGCGCAATTGCATTGCCATGCGGTTCGCCCTGTTTGAGGCCAAGGTAGCGCTGGCTGCGATGCTGCGTGAGACGCGCTTGGAGCCCGGCCCGAACACGCCCAAGCCACCGATGCCGCTCGACAAGAGAGCCTTCTTGCTGACACCGGAGGGGAACAAGGCTTTCCTGCGAGCCGTCCCCCGTAAATAGGCATTGGGCAGGTATGCATGCTGCCCATGCTACTCTTGCTTCTGCTAGTGATGATTTGGAACGGTGTCTTTGTCTGGAGAGCAAACGGCTAAGTTTCTTGATTCACGTCGCTGTTATTGCCAGTAGGGAACCAAAGTACTGTATGTATGTACCTATATCGTTCAAGACTTGAAATTATGTTCAATGTTTTAGTAAGGGTAACAGCTTGCAATAAGTGCATGTAAAACATGATATAAAAGTATCAAAAATGGAAACATCGAGCCTTGTTTCTAACATTATAGGTGTCACTGTGGCCATTGATTTTTTTCCTTTCAAAGCCTGCCATTGGCGACACTGTCAAATGCTCCACCATTGCGATGCTTAGTCTTTCTGATGGCTTTGGTGAGCCTCATCTTTCAGACAGTGGGTACGTACGGCTGACTGGGACCTTTACTTAGCCCTCGCCGGCCGAGGGAGGGGGAGCGGGTGCCGCCCCCCCCCCCACATATGTTTTTATTTGCGATAGCCCCTAACACGCTGGAGATAGAGATCTTACATTTCGCATACCTGACCTTTGATATTCAAGCCGGATCTTTGAACACCAACCGCATTTTCGGGTCAGGTCAAGTCACTGACCTATGACGTCATAAGTGAACCTCTGCGCTGTCTTCAGATGTTGCAACTTCGCAACGCCCTCACTGCCAGAGGAGCTTTCACAAGGAAATGAAGCTTGCAGGATCTAGTATCCATTATGAGTCTCACAACTTGTTTATCTCGGATTTTTCCTAAAGGTCATATGAGGTCAGGTCATTTTCGCAAACTCATCATTATAAGTCAATGGGGAAAAATTCAAACTGCTATTTTGGTGCCGGGAACGATCTCCAACTATCTCAAGCACACAGAACGTTGATTTGATGCACTCCTTGCAAGGTTAACCCGCGCCCAAGTGTGGGGGGTGTTTGAACACCCCCCCCCCCTGCGGTTTTTCGCAGATATCTCAAAAACGGCGGCGCTCCGCGCCGCCGTTTTTGGTACACCTTATCATACATCAATTCTACACATGTTGTGAAAATTTCAGACCAAGGTCATTCAAGGTCAGGTCACCAGGTCACTTGAAGTGACCTCACCTCATAAAAAGTTTCAATGTCTGCCATAGACACACCGAGTGACCGATCACTTTGAAACTTTCAGCGATTGATGAGGGTAACAGTATCTATAACATTTATATCTCGGAATTTTGATATCGGTGACCTAAGGTCAGGTCAATTTTGCGGCCTCTCCATTATAAGTCAATGGGAGAAAATTGAAAAGCGTCTGTTTTGCACGAACGCTATTCTAGACACTCTCAAACATCTAGATGTAGATAAAATTGACACACTGAACCGGAAAATGGCAACTCTGACCCCTCGTTATGTCCCCGAGGTCATCTCAGGTCACGAACAGAATCTAACAGTTTTTCGCTAATAACTTCTGATAGAGGCGTGCTAGAACGCTGAAAACGCCTTAGATGTGTTCGATTTGACGTTGCGGATCGACTGATATGCAACATGACCTTTTCCGGTCAGGTCATGACCTTGACCTGAGGTCAAATTTTCAAGTTGACCTTTAAAGGTCAACTTATAGTTCATTCGACGCGTCTCGACGTGAGGAATACGCAGCTGGCAAAAGTAATGTCATGGCTCTTTTGAGTCAAAAGTAATCGCCGAAAAACCGATTTTCGTAAAAACGGCTTTTTTGGAGCTTTTGCCCTCTGGAGGCTAGACCGTTGACCTGAGGTCAAATCTGAGAACATTACTCAGAAAGGTCTGTAAAAGGGCTATCGAATGCGCTTTTCCGGGGCGCTGTAGCTCTATCAGTTCCTGAGATAGCCGTTGGCAGTTTCCAAAATGTTGAAATAGTCAACATTTTACTTTTGGTGACCTCTGGTGACCTGACCTTTGACCTGACCCAAAAAATGACCGGAGTGTTTTCGTCCTTATTTTTGACGTTCTTTTCTTTCGATTGCCGCTTACCGCGTGTCGCTACCTGGCCTGCAGGAGCCGAGTTAGAAGGGGGGGGGGTGTTCAAACACCCCCCACACCAGGGCCTCGTTTCATAAAACTCTGCCGTAACTTACACCTTTCCGTAATTCACACCCTTTCAAACTACGGAGCGCAAATGAAGCGGTTTCACAAAGCCACAACTGGAATTGTTTACACCCCGTAACTAAGCACATTTGCGCAGTTACCGTAATTTATCAAGCGTCCTACAAATTACAATTTCGTGTCAACACTTATTTTTTTACGAGAAATTATAAAATAATTATGTTGAATTTTAATCTTAAAAATTATTTATGAAAAAACAAAATTGATATTGATGACCATCCTTTATTAAATCAATATATTGAAAACAGCAGAAAGCCAGCTAAGCAGAAGTGCCTTACTACGAAAGTGGCGCGGTGCGGCGAATAAACAAAATTCCGATAGTTGCCACAAAAAGCGACTGGTACAGAAGATTTGCAGTTTCTTTTTCTCATTTTGGCTGTTCTTTCTTCCTCACCGGGCTCAACATTATAAAATATATTAAAAATTAGCTTCGAATCTTCACATTAATTCAAATTCACGCAACATTTTTGTGCGTAGTTTACACCACTGATATCAAGAACTTGATAAAATATTTGGCGTTAATTACGTCGTTTTATGAAACCCAAATGGCATCAATTGGTCTGGAATCGAGCATTTGCCGTAAATGAAGCTCCGTAATTTCGATGGCGTGAATTACTCCGGTCTCCGGCTTTATGAAACCGAATTGGCATCAAATACGCCAAATCTGGCATAATTGACGGAACGCCGTAAGTAATTCCTTTTATGAAACGAGGCCCAGGTCGTGGAAAATCCAGACTGACACTGGGGCGCGGGTTAAATGCGTCACTTTTGCCATGTTGACCTTGCGTGACGTCATTTATGACGTCATCAAGGTCATAATCGTTTTTAGTCAATAATCCCCGATCAAATAGAGCTAGCGAGTCGGGAAAGCCACCAATGGACTCAGGAAGACCTGCCGAATCGAATGATATGCGACATGACCTCTTTCGGCCAACTTCGTGACCTGGGGGCGCTGACCTGACCGTGACCTGAGGTCAACACCCTAAGCTGACCTGACGCAAACAAAAAGTATAGCATTCGACGCGCCTGAGCGAGGCGAACACGATGCTGCCAAAATCGCGGCTCTGCGGCTGTTTTTTTTGCGAAGTTATTCACCAAAAACAGAACCGTACCTTGGGGCACTTGACCTTACCTTAGAGGTCACCGGTTGACATAGGACCTTAAAATCGGGTACCAATCTCTGTGTCTCGTAACAGCGCACACACTCTTTTTCCGCGACGCGCTAGCTCCACCAGGGGCGAAACGGTGAGGGGGGGTCGTACCCGCCCCCCCCCCCCCCCCCTCGGCCGGCGCGTATGTAACTAGAAAACCAGGGGTGAAAAAATGTCTCAGGCTGTCACCGACGGAAGGTCCAGCTGACTCACGCCTAATTTTGACATTTGAGCAGTAGCTAAATGAAGTTTGAGATGCGCTGAGGACCTCAAGGTACGCCTATCATGAAATAATCAATTTTTGACAGTCATAACTCACATCATTGTGCTGCAGTTATTGGAATTACAAACCACTGACACCATAGGCGGCGGAACGGGGGGGGGGGGCACCGGGGCACCGTGCCCCCCTTGATTTTGGCATTTTAACATTAGCCCTATAGGCGTTGCATGGAAAGAATTAGTGGTGTCAATCGGAACTTGAATCTTCGGAATTCCGATTTTGTCCAATGTCCAATTCGGAATTCGGTTGGACAATGACAGCAGGTCTTGGACAACTTTGGACAATCGCTTGCTACACCTCAACATTTTTATAAAGTAATCGTGTTTAACATTGATTGGCTATTAGAAAGCTTAGCTTTCGATATGATTACCACTTTTGAGTTGGTAGCGATACATTAAAAGCAAATTAAATAACGGTGTTGAGCGTAAACTACTGCGTAGATGTCGGACATCTTTGGACAAATGGCTGGCTTGGACATTTTTGGACGGACGGTCGACGTAAGTATTGGACATTGGACAGACACTGCACATATGTTTTCTGAAATTGACATCACTAGAAAGAATGGTACCAAAAGTCGGCAGTGCCCCCCCCCCCCCTTAATTGAAGGTGTTCCGCCGCTACTGACTGACACGTAGATAAAAGGAAGAAGCTGTAGAGGAGCGCTGAGTGTATTGTCCGTTCAAAGCGGAAGCAAATTTTCGTTCTATTTAATGCATGGCTTGAGGTCGTTTCGACACGAAGAGAAACATCACAAACAAGATGATCATCCAAAATTCCATTTAGGTGAATGTTTTCCAGAAAAGGAGATGGAACAACGGTTGATCATAAATCATAATCCTCAAAACACGGGTGGCTCTCGTCGAGTGACGTCCAGCATGCTCCTTCTAAAACTCGGTTCGGTTAGAGAGTAGTTGATTAGTATGTAGCACCAACAACCTCAGCTTGTTCGAGACACCAATAGATACCTACGGTTGTTAGGCCCATGGCGAGCGGCGAGGATCGCCGTCCCCTGTCCCTGTTATACGGCCTTGCCTTGCCCACGGTTTATGACGATTCGGCGGAGTCTCAGTCCTACCGTCCCACAACGTCCGAGGCCTGTTTATGGGGCCGGCGATGGCTCCCCGAAGATTCTACTGGTCAGTCGAATTTGAAAAGTCTTAGTGAGCGAACCTCGTTGTGTCGGTTGTGAGGCCGAGTATTGCGCAGAGGAATTGTGACTAGCGCTACGCATTGGTATAACATCGTAAGTACCTATATCGGGCATCTGTAGTGTTTTTTTTCCGGGAATAGAATCACCGTTAACAAATACCCCGCTAATTTAATTTACAATTAGCTAAAAAAAACGTAACGAGATTGTTTGATATTGCTGAACAAGATAGCACTTTTACTTGTTATCGACCTCAGGATCAAGCTGGTATTACAAATAACATACGTTCACCGTTAAACACTTTTCCTCTTTATAATGCAAACCTGATTCGAACTTCATCGCATAAACATGCGTCGCCTCCGAGATGCGAACTCACGACCCACGGATCCGTAATCCGAGACGCTACCAATTACGCTACATGGGCCCGGGCCGCGCGGCCCGGAGAGATGCGATGTGGCTGGTGGGGTGCAGAGAAATATTTACCCTGTACGCCCTAGAAGATCGGCTTGGTAATTGGTTTCGTGCAAAATGGTAGCCAACCAAATGCTTTGACTTACCTGACATGACATGTTTGCAGCAGACTGAGATTGAGATAAGACAGATGCAGAGGCACCACTCGCATCATTCGTGGTGTTTGTGTTGGTGTCCGATGTCTGGCTTTTCCCATCTTCAGTGGAGCACAACCACGTGGAACAAAAATTACCAAAAACGCCAACGGCCACAATCCCGCCACACAAACATGACAAAGAGTCTGCGATCTGCTGCGATCATTCACGTGAGCACGGGTCGCCCCATTTGAATAAGTTGATTTCTTCAGGATGATTCAAAATGTGACCTACTGGCTACTGCCTACTTGCTAGAAACAGCGTGCATTCTTTAGTTGACTTGGTCTGCTTGCTAGAAAAACGCGAGTCGTTGACAAATAAAACTTATGAGTATTTTAGCAAATAGCTCAAAAAGCACATGAAAACATTACTTTGGGATTAAACAATCTAAATATGTAACAAATAACTGCTTTTACATGGACTGTTACAGATGAAAAAAAATAGTTCACAAATTTAATGACGTCATTTACGTTGTGATAAAATGTGGTGCAACAAATCACTAGCCACTATTTATAAGAATCGCGCCATAATTGTAGCTGACCCATCGAACCCACCGGTATACTCACGACACGGCCGGCCTTTTTCATTGGCCAGCAGGGATGTCGGAAGCTGGTGGACGCGCCTGCTATATTTTTGCTGGTATGATTTTAACGTGACTTCACAGTAGGATATGTATTATGCTTTGGAATGAATGTGAATTGTGAGGGGTTGCGGACGTGATGACTGTTTATAGCTTTTCGTTGTCAACTATCAATTTGACAAGCCGCCAGCTGTCTCATCAAATGTCATAAGCTGTCACCTGCGTGCGTCGGCGAGTCGGAGCTTTTTTTCACCCCTGTAGAAAACCAATAGGTCCGGCGAGGGTTAGAATATCGCCGACATGCTCCTCTTTTCAAGCACGGCCGATTGGGTATCAGCGTCTCGGGTCGCCTTTCAAGGTTATCGCGTGACTCACTTCATCACGGAGGCCGAACTGCAAACAACACGATAGTACTCCTGGCCATCGACCTTATATGGCAGCACTGGTGAATACAGGGCCCAATCTTACCAATGCCGTAAATAGGATTTGGCAGCGCTAGCTGGAGTTTACGGCACTTACGAGTACACTGAAAAAACAAAAAATTCCCATGGGGAATTCACGGGGCGTTTGTTTGGTGTCAACACCCCAAAAACGCCTTTAAGTGCGTAAACGAGATCATTGAACACCCCGAAATCACCTCTAAAACTCCAGTGAAGTGTTCCCAAAGTGTAACTGAAGGAAACAAAAAATTCCCATTGGGAATTCACGGGGTGTTTGTTTGGAGTCAACACCCCAAACACGCTTTTAAGTGTGTCAACGAGATAATTGAACACCCCAAAACACCTCTAAGACTCTGGTGAGGTGTTCCCGAAGTGCATCATGATGCACTTCGGGAACACCTCACCAGAGTCTTAGAGGTGTTTTGGGGTGTTCAATTATCTCGTTGACACACTTAAAAGCGTGTTTGGGGTGTTGACTCCAAACAAACACCCCGTGAATTCCCAATGGGAATTTTTAGGAGAAAAACAAAAGATTCCCATTGGGAGTTCCCGGGGTGTTTGTTTGGTGTCAACACCTATAGGTGTAAATCGCTTGGTAACACCCATGAAGGGTGTCAAAAGATAATGGTAAAACACTTGTGGTGAACATCTGCAGTGTCAGACACCCCTGAAACACCTCAAATAGTGTACGTTCTGCCGATACCGACACCTTAAGAGTTCCCCAGGATAATGTATCGAGGATTGGGGTGTTAGACTCCCCATGGATATTCCGGCTCGATGAATGACACCTATGTAACTTATCCGCAGTATCCACAAAATTTACGGGTATCTGGAAGGTGCATGGAAAGATTCCGAAACAAAATCTATTTTTTATGCAGTGTTTCGGGGATGACTAACACCGTTCCTATTCTCTTGGTACTTCATGTAGTTATAAATGTTATTGTTTAGCTAGGACAGAGACATTCTAGCAAAGAAATATTCAAAACACCAGCTTCGTTTATTAGTTACGGGAGCTTTCGAAAGACGTTCGTCTTTCTTCGTCAGCCTGTCTTTGCAGTGTCAGACACCCTTGAAATTCCCTTGGGTGCAGTTGGGTAGATGGCGCTGCTGTGCTGTATGGTGTACATAGTTTGCATTTATATTCTAATGGATTTGCTTCAACTACATCAAATAAACAAATCCACGATAATAAATAAATAAATTCATATACAATACTTCAAAGAAAACGCGTCGGGAAAATATTGGGAACATAATGCAGCCCTAGTAGCCCATGTTCAACCGTTGGCTTCCATGCGGCCGGCCGCCATACTAGTTTGAAACGTGCGCGACTGCGGGCGGAGGCGCTGGTGGGATTACGGTGTGTTGGGAGTATAAGTGTGTGCAAGTGAGTTAGAAGTGATCGTGAGTGGTGTCTTGGTACTCGAAGAGCTCCAGTTTTAGCAAAGGTGAGCTATTCTTGGCTAGCAATGGCACTGCTGCGGATTCCGAAAGACATGGTACTGGCCGCTGGGGGGGGGGATGGCGGCATACTCCCGATAGGGGTTCTTTAATATCCGAAAAATATATCCTCAGATTTTTTCTCTTGTGTTGGTGTGCAATTTAACACGCACCCTGCTTGGGTATTTATCCGAATTCGTAACCCCACTGGAGAGGGGGAGGGGGTTGGATTCTGCTTATTTCTATTATGCTCCGCGTATCCGTGCTGCTAGACTGATTTGCGATGCAATGTGGTGGCATTTGTTCCCTGCAACCTACATTCTGTGTGTAATTTCATAACGCTGTATCATATAGGTATGCATACAACTTATTGATTCCCCCATTGGGTACAGGGTGTCAGGTACAAATGTATCACTGGTAGTTTAAATGAATTGTTGGTAATAACAAGGTTGAATAACACCAATGATGAAAGTGGGTGTTCAGTTTATCACACATGTGAGCGTCATTCCCTGCAATGTCAGTGTTTGTTATCAATTTTACACCGTTACGAGTGTTACTAGGGTGTCTTAACAGTGTTGAAGTACACCCTTAATGGACGCCTGAAGGATGAGCTTAAATTCCAAAGGGCGTTAAAAACAACGTAACCCGAAGCTGATATTAAGGGAGCCTTAGATTAGGTCAAAGGTCAGGTCACCAAAGTTCATCGAAGGACAAATTTTGCCTCTTACGCCACTTGTTGACGAATCGGCGAATAACTTGTGAACGAATAGAGCTACAGCGCCGCCGAAAAGTACACCCAGTAGCTCTTTCAACGTTTTTTTTTTTTTGTGGGTGTGAAATGCGTCCTCAGATTTGATCTAAGATCAACTAATTGCCCTACAGAGGAGAAAACCCATGAAATAAACGGTTTTACAGAAATTGTTTTCTGCAGCAATTCATTTGATTCAAAACCGACACGACATTTAATGTTCCGGCATCGTGTTCCTCGATTTGAGACGCGTCTAATTAAAAAATAATATGACCGTTAAATGTGATTTTGAAAATCTGACCAAGGGTTATGGTGATGACCCGACCAGAAAGGTCATGTTACAAATTAGTCGATTAGTATTGTCGAGCTGAACACATCTTATGTGTTTTCATCGCTCTAGCTCTATAAAAAGTTACTGTAAAAAAAAACTGAATAGTGGATAGTGGATACATGTCATGACCTGATAGCACGTCTTGGGTATAAATAGAGTCACGGGTGCAATTTTCCCAGGCAGTGTGTAATGTTTCTCTGTTATTCAATGTTTGGGGGCGTTAAGTATGACTTTCGTCCAAAAGAACACATTTCAATTTGTTCCCGTTGACTTATGCATAATGTTTGCATTCTTGACCTTACAGGTTACAGATATCAAGCTTCAGAGATACTTATTTATTCATGCTGTTAATCTTATCAATCGCCTAAAATTTGAAAGTGATCACTCAGATAGTGTAGCATTGGCGAACGAACTCTTAATTTTCTGGGATGAGGTCACTTGATGTGGCCTGGTGACCTGACCTTGAGCGACCTGGGTATGAATTTTAACACGTGCAAAAATCTTGGACAAAAGTGGGCAGGGCGCCGCCGTTTTTTTTAAGATCTGCGAAATACCGCAGGAGGGGGAGTGGTGTTCATGTTCAAACACCTCAAGCCCGCCGCGGAGTCATCCTGTACTTGTTTCTGTAGTCTGTACGTGTTTCTATTTCTAAGTGTCGTCCTTTCGTGTTTCTCCAGAATATGCCTCCAAAAGCCAAGAACATAAACATTTTCATGGAGCAAACGGTCTTCGAAGTGGAGCTCAGTTGCCATGTACCCACTCAAGTGCGCTCCGTTTTCAAAGAGCTGAAGCAAAGGGCAAAGAGATAGAAGGGCTCAGAGATCAAGCTTCGGGCCGCGCTGAAGTGAACAGAGCTGTAAAAGGTGTGTGTGGCGAGGGAGGGGGGGGGGGGGTAGGCACGACAGGCGATTATGAACTGCGAAGTGTGTGAATAGGGCTAGAGACTAGAGCTAGCGTCCTACGGCGACCTCGGTGAACACTGAACTGATACGGACTTAAGAGGGAGGAGGGGGGCTGATATGTAGTAGACATGTGCATGGATCCGAGTGATTGATCCATGATCTCAGTGGATCTTAAAGCAAACGACAAGCTTGGATCTATAATCCCATTGTATCCCACGTAGAAAATGTATCCTGAATCTCTGAATCTATGATCTCATTGCATCTTATAACAAACCAAAATCACGATCTGAGATCCGATTGAATCCCACCACATGCAACCTAATGAAACCATGTTTCCATGCGACTTCATGGCAAATAAGTGCCATAAATAAAATTATGAATTGTGATGTGTGACCACATGATATCTCTGAAATAGAACCACTGCGAATTGCTGCAAGTGATCCTAGAATATGTCTATGTTGACAAAAAGTGAACACGGATCTATGATCTCACCAGATCTTAGGCAAACAGGTTTGGATCTAAGACCCCAATTGATGATTTTTCGACAAATTTGAGAGAGGGATCTATTATCTATGATCCCTTTAAATTCCAGGTCAAGGTACGTGGGATCAGATCCCAGATACATTTTTTTCGGATCCGTGCACATGTGTGGCTTAGGCTCTTCGTAAACTCAGCGTTAGCGGCAGGATTCAGTGATTTGCGAAGTGTGAGGGGAGGGAAGGATCCCAGAGAGCTTGAGAGAATATTGCTGCGAACTGGGTAGGAGGACAGGGACCTGGGAGAGATCCAAGAGAGCATGTTTTTGTTTTATTGGCGATTGCTATCATTCAAGACAAATCGTTCTTGAGCTTACGGCAGACTGCAGTGCCAACTGTGAAGTGTGAGGGAGGACGGACTTAACCCTCGCCGGCACAGGGGGGGGTTGATGCAACCCTCCTAAGGTTTTTCGCGAATAACTCGCGTAAAAAGCGGCCGATCGCGACGAAACTTTCAGTACCCTCGCATTGATCAATTTTACACCTACCCTGAAAATTTCATGACCCTGACCCCAATGACCTTTGACCTGTGACCTCTTTTCCGAGACCATGTTTGGCCGGAATCGCGATTCGACGGATGTCGGCTAACATTAGCCGCGCGTTTGCAAGCTTTTTGTGGTTTCAAACGTTCAAACATGTGATTTGATGTCGCTCCCATACATTAGGGTGGGTGTCAAGGTCACCTGAAGGTCAGGTCAGGTCATTGACCTTTGGTGACCTCGGGTGACCTCGGTTCACTTTTTCGAGTTTTACATGTTTCTAGGCTAGTTTTTGGAGCTGAATTCGATTTTGGCAACCATTTGTACATTTACGAAGTAGTTTTGGTGCCTTCGAAACATGTTACGAAGCTGTCAGAGGCGGTTGACACGTATTACGAATACCCGTCACACCCCCTACCGGTTGACCTGACCTGACCTGACCCGACCTGGTCTAAATGCTTAAAGACATCATCTCTGATCAAAACTAACACGATATTCGTGATCAGCACCCCGGAAAACCACATAACAGCCACAATTTACGACTTTCTAACAGGTCCCGATTTTCCCGGTTTTCGGGTCATTGACCTGACCTGGAAGGTCACCCGATGACCTAGGACCTTAAAATTGGGTATCATCGGCTTCGTCTCGTGACGGGCAACACGCTCGTTTTTTCCGCGAAGCTCTAGCTCGATCAGGGGCCAAACGCGAGGGGGGGGGGGGGTCGTACCAACCCCCCCTTGTGCCGTCGAAGGACGCAAAATGGCCTGTGCCGGCGAGGGTTAACCCTCGCCCGGCCAGGGCCTTTTTCATAACGCGGACGGCCAGGGGAAGGGGGGTTGGTGCGAACCCCTGGTGATTAACTCCTATGGCACTTGGGAATACCAAATTCACAGAGTAGGTGGAACCATATGGACATCTCAGCCCCGTTAAAATTTGGCTACTCCAGATCAATTTTTAGTGCGTATGGGTGTATAAAATAAATGAAAAAATCGCTAAAACACAACAAATTTTTCGCTTATACGAGTAACTTGAATCTAGTAAAGCTAGAGCAAAAATAAAAGCACCAGTGAACTCAGCACGTCAATGCACATAGAGTGATTTACTATTACACCAGTTGAGTGGCCTTTTAAAGTTCACCCAAAATATATAAGTTCATAAAGTCAATATATACGAGTAAGTTCATAAGTTCACAGGCTTACTAAAATGCGTCAGTATAACATATCTTTCGAGGCGGCTGTTCAAAAGAAACACAATGGCACCATTTTCAAGCTCTGGGTACACCGTCTATCAAGTTATTAGCAAAAACGTAGTTTGACCCCATTTGACCTCAATTGACCCTATCTAGCGTTCTTGCAGCAAACAAACACGTCATGCAATGTATAAACTGAGGTAAAACAACACAAAAACGTTTAAATGGAACGGATTTCTCTAATATTTTTACAATTCAAATAATTCATAAAATTTCCTTAATAACTCGTCATGACCTGGCTCTAGAATTTGGATGATCTCAGGTTAAGACAATTTCAAAAACGAGGATACATGCGCGGTACTCGGTGAGCTTAGCATACCCTGCAACTTTGAATGAAATCAATGGAAAACTCAGGCTTCATAGAAAATATATAGTGTAGTTTCATGGCTATTTTGACAATATAACGTTTTTTTGCGACCTGGTGACCTGACCTGAAATTATTGAATTGGAACTTTAATTTTCAGGGAATATGCCAAAAGGATGTTCCATAAAGTATGCCAAACCTGGTGACGTATAGCACTGCCATTTTTCTTAGGGTGTTGCATCAACCCCTTGGCCGGGCGAGGGTTAAATAGCTGAAGAGATAAAGTACTGATGTGCAGTCGGAGGAAAGTGGAGAGGTGGTTGGATAGAGCCTAGAGAATGCTTTGTGTTCATAATGACCACCGTTCTTACTCAAGATTGTTTGTTCTTAAATATACGTTATCAAACGCGGAGCATTCTTTTTTTGGGCAGCTTGGACCGCTTCCCATAAACGACAAGTTACCATCAAGCTAAGTGCGTTACCGGTGGATATGTTCCAGTACAATTTCAAGCACCCCTTTCGTGATTTTTTTTTTCTTCGATATATTCCTAACGGATTTGCGTGTCATCGCCAAATGTCATTCAAACCTCGAATCGTCGTTCTGATCCATCAACCCTCTGAGAAGATAACGCCGGAAATGCAGTGATCATTTAGCCGAAACGCTTAGCTGTGTGACGGGCTACGCTAACATATGCGATCCATAAGGAAACTTCTAAAGTATAATTTAAACGGAGTGTTTTCAATGAGCCATTGATCAAAAAACGTCGCAAACCTGATGCGTGTTCGGGACACCCTTGTCCTCCACAGGTGTTACGTTAAGGGTATTTCTGACCAAACTGTCTGAAATGCCCTTTTGAAATGCTATGCAATGCCCGTTCCGCTCTGCAATGCCCGTTGGGTGATTTGATGTCAGCACTCTTACACTCCACAGGTGTTACTAAAGGGCATTTTCGGCCAAACTGTCCGCTCTGCAATCCCCGTTGGGTGTTCAGTGGGTGTCAACAATAAAGGTACTGTTGACACCCACTGAACACCCAACGGGGATTTCTGGGCGGACAGTTTGGCCGGAAATACCCCAGTAACACCTGTGGGGTGTATGGGGTGTTGACACCCATTAAACACCCAACGGGAATTTCATAGCGGACAGTTTGGCCGGAAATACCCCAGTAATACCTGTGGGGTGTATGGGGTGTTGACACCCATTAAACACCCAACGGGAATTTCATAGCGGACAGTTTGGCCGGAAATACCCCATTAATACCTGTGGGGTGTATGGGGTGTTGACACCCACTGAACACCCCACGGGAATTCTAGAGGGATTTAAGACAGGATTCGTGGGTACTTGTCGAAGTGTCTATTGACCAAAACACCTGAACAACACCAATAAGGTGTAATCGACACTTGATAAACACCCATGGGGTGTACAACAGCCTGACACCATTAAAGGTGTTCGAGAAAGGTGTTCTACAGGGGTTTCAGGGCGGACACTTTGGCCGGGAGTGTCTTAAGGGTGTTTTTTGTTTTCTCAGTGTATATCAAGTATTTTCTTATAATTATCATTCATCTAATCTTGTCCAATGGTTTTGACAGCGAGAATGATTAATTTAGTAAGATTGGGCCCAGGGGCCTGTGAAGGCATTCATAGGCACTTAGACAAAGACACAAGACATAAGAATGCACATTACACATCACACAAGTAAGAGGCCGGTCACATGATACAAATGTGTGTGCTATAAATAGGACAATGTACCGCGTGGTGTTTGCTCACAGATGAGGCCATATAAGGACAAGTTACACGGGAGCGTTGTTCGCTGTTCGGCTTCCCGCATGAGCAACTGAGCCATGTGAAATCCTTGAGAGCTGACGCCTGACACCAAACGAAGATAACCGATCGGCCATGTTTGAACACAGAAACAGACTCACAATGGAAAATCCAGCCGCTGGCAGAAAATAATAAGCGAGCCAAAAAATAAAAATAAAAAGATAGATTACTAAATAACTGCCCACTGACTCATAACTATTAATTTCAGCTTGAACAACTGTTTAATTACGGGTTTGTTCGGGCTTATTTTGCTGCGGATGTAACACAATGACACGTTGATGCAGCTCCTATTATATTTTTCGCTGATGCCGTAAAAGCGTATTTAGCGACACGCAAAGACGCAAACTTCGTACACCCTATATGGGGATCCTTTTTCACTTGTATTTCACGCTGTCTGTCTATCTGTCTGCCTAGTTTTACGTAGAAGCTGAAAACAAGTCCAATACTTGACATTCGCTAGGCTCCTGTCCCCCAATTCTCCAACTGATTTAACGAATTCTGATCGTGGCACAGCCGCAGCGTTCACTGGCCGTGGGAATGTGATGGAGAGCTATGGATTTCGTATTTACAGGTGTTGTGGAGTAGCTACTGATTGGGAGCCGCTGTGCCGCACTAAATCGCCAACACTCCCCCACATTCCATTAACGACTGGACGATGGATGGCGCACAGGGGCAAACTGATGGCACACTGAGGGAAAACTGATGGCACACTGGGGGCAAACTGATGGCGCACAGGGGCAAACTGATGGCAAACCGGGCAAACTGATTGGCGGACTGAGGACAGACCGGAGACCAACTGACGGTGCACCGTGGGCAACTGCTGGCCGAACCGGTGGCTACATGCTTTTAATTAACTTGTGCATTTTTAAGGCATTTCTTAGAGCATCAGGCTTCCTTCTATATATCAGTAGGTATTTCTCCCCAAATTCACATTTCCCGTACTAGACCAAACTCCTTTGACCACCGTTTTAGCTCTGCTTATAGCAACAGCCACTGTATTAGTGCATTTAATTACTCATAAGGTAATTGCTATGCTTCCATGTACGAGGGCATATACGTTCCCTGGGACCGTGAAGCGTTGAACCTCGGCGGCACGGCGCCGGCCCGGTGGACCAGCTGGAACTATTCTGGGAGACGCTCAGAAGAGCCTGGTCCGGTGCCGGTGAACTGCACATGATTGCGAGCTAGGCTAATGGCGTTTTCTTCGGTGCGGATTCCACTAAGCCACGGGCCACCCGGTCCTGTGGTTGGAGGAGCGGTGATTAATTCACAGAAGCCGCTGCAGAATTTCAAAATTAGTACCCAGACTGGCAACCAATCCTGGGAATAGTTGAGTTCATAGGCATGACTTGCGTTTGCGTTAAAGGGACAGTATCACCATTTTGATGAAATTTGACATTGCAATAGGCCCCACCTTTCTGGTCCGGGAACTGAAGACCGATCCTCGAAGCTCCACACCGCTATCCCGCTATCGCCGCTCAAAGTACGAAAGGTGTACTACACTTTGAATCGTGCTTCACTATCTTCACTGTTTAAATGTTTGCGCCGTTTTGAATTGACCGCCAGTAATAAAACTTTTACCCTGGTCATTTCATCAAATTTTATAAAGCCAAAACGTTTTTCGCACTTATTCATCACCGTTAAATTCATTAACCCTCGCATGTGTAGGGGGGGGGTCGGATGGACCCCCCCCCATGGTTTTTCGCGAATAACTCGCGTAAAAAGCGGCCGATCGCGACGAAACTTTCAGTACCCTCGCATTGATCAATTTGACACCTACCCTGAAAATTTCATGACCCTGACCCAAATGACCTTTGACCTGTGACCTCTTTTCCGAGACCATGTTTGGCCGGAATCGCGATTTCGCGTATGTCGGCTCGCACTAGCCGCGTGTTTGCAAGCTTTTCGTGGTTTCAAACGTTCAAACATGTGATTTGATGTTACTCCCGTCTGTGTCAAGGTCACCTGAGGGTCAGGTCAGGTCATTGACCTTTGGTGACCTCGGGTGACCTCGGGTCACTTTTTCGAGTTTTACATGTTTCTAGGCTAGTTTTTGGAGCTGAATTCGAATTTAGCAACCATTTGAACATTTACGAAGTAGTTTTGGTGACTTCGTAACATGTTACGAAGCTGTCAGAGGCGGTTGACACGTACTACGAATACCCGTCACGACGCCTACTGGTTGACCTGACCTGACCTGACCCGACCTGGTCTAAATGCTTCAAGACATCATCTGTGATCAAAACTAACACGATATTCGTGATCAGCACCCCGAAAAACCCCTTAGCACCCACACTTTACGACTTTCTAACAGGTCCCGATTTTCCCAACTTTGGGTCATTGACCTGACCTGGAAGGTCAACCAATGACCTAGGACCTTAAAATTGGGTATCATCGGCTTCCTCTCGTCACGGGCAACACGCTCGTTTTTTTTCCGCGAAGCTCTAGCTCGATCAGGGGCGAAACGGCAAGGGGGGGGTCCAACCGACCCCCCCCCCCCTACACATTAGAAGCTGGCAAACGCCGCACACATGCGATGGTTAAATAGTCGTAGGCAATTTCCGCTGTTTCCTTCGGATTCTAGCGGCTCAACAAAGGAATTCCTCCAGCTTGAATCACAATCTCCCTCCAATGTATGACGTTTATCACGTGATTGTCACGTGATATTTTCTCCCATTGTCAATTGTCACGTCCAATTGTCACTCTATTTTTATAGGCAATACCTAAGGCTACCTCTCCCTAAGGACGACTCAATCAGAAGAACGACCGCGTAAGCGTAGCGTCAATAATGCATTATCTGCGCCAGTTCTGTAGTAATTTTGCATGCTTCCAAACTGGCGGCCATGCTTGTATAGTGGTGGTTCGCTCATGAAAATGAATCATGAAAATGAAATGTGGTTGCAATATTTTTCACCGAGTTCGGTCCTCAAACTATGTTTTTCTGCTTCAGAAAAATAAGAAATGCTAGTAAAAAAAAATCAGCTCCATACATTGATTTTTTTCGATGATACTGTCCCTTTAAGTTAGTTAAGTAAGACGCGAATTATGCTAATTTTCTTGACTCGGTTAAAGATGTAAAAAAGCCTGCAAAAAGCCTAAATCAGCCTACATTCCTTTTCTCAATTGGCTGAATCGGATTGATTGGAGGAACATGTAAAGTACACCTTGCTAAAACTACTAATAAAGTGCAGATACTATGCCATTTTTTGCGTTTGCGGCAAATATTACGAAGCATTGAAAATACAATTCCTGCGCCAATAAGAATTGTCGCAATTGTACTCAGCTGACCAACAATATTTTCTCAACCTTTAACGCGCACTGGCGCATTTATACCGAATGTGTCTGGTTTAGTTTGATCCCAGTAAACATGCCGACGTCGGCCTGACGTCGGGCCGAGGCTCGGCCCGACGTCGGCCCAACGTCGGTTCAACCTCGGCCCGACGTCGGCCCAACGTCGGTTCAACCTCGGCCCGACATCGGCTGGACGTCGGATATGCCCGCATGTTCCGACGTCCAGCCGA
This sequence comes from Amphibalanus amphitrite, assembly GCF_019059575.1. NCBI lineage: Eukaryota > Metazoa > Arthropoda > Thecostraca > Balanomorpha > Balanidae > Amphibalanus > Amphibalanus amphitrite. The sequence goes on along the minus strand of NW_024882811.1, from coordinate 10,293 downwards.
AGTCCAGCCGACGTCGAGCCGACGTCGGGCCGAGGTCGTTTGCCGAGGTTGACGAGATCGTTTGTCGTTGGACCGACGGGGCCGACGTCGGCATGTTTATTGGGACAACGCGCCAAAAATATCAACCGGCGGCGGGATTCGAGCCCCCCAGTCGCCGACGTCGGCATGTTTACTGGGACAACACGCCAAAAGCATCAGCCGGCGATGGGATTCAAACCCCGTGTCACTTGAACGCGAGGCTAGTGCTCTAACCACTACACCACGCAGCCAGATAGCGTAGTTTGTTTGTTTTGTTGGGTTATGCCCTTTCGGTCTGACAAGACCATTTCGGAGCCGGAAGGATGATAGGATGGAGACATTGGTCTTCTTGGCGAGCACCCTGGGTCCAGTTCATATAGAGTCCCTGGTCCCAATGCTGTTACGTGACACTTATTGGAAAGGGCGACCCCACAATGGATTCATATAGCCACTCTTTCTTACACACCTGCACCAACGTTTCCCAAAGTGTCCCTTTGATAAGTGGCACTTTGGCAAAGTGACACTTGCCGACTGGCCTTTCTATATGAATTGGGCCCGGCCCTGGTGAGTTGCCGGGGCTGAGCCTGACCAAAGGATAGGCCGAGCAGCCCCCAAGCACTCACCGCACCCGGCTACGGGCGAGCTCGGCTTACGGGCTATCCCAAATGGGATAAAGTTTCCCGTCCAGTCCGGATCAGGGGGTTGCGGCGTGGAGGAAGATTTGAGTTTCCTGAGGATATTTTGAATACAGAAGCTCTTTATGAAACATGAAACATGTATTTTATATTATTTTAACGGTCAAAACAGCGGCCGATGTCGGTCCGACGTCGCCCCGACGTCGGCCCGACGTCGGCTGGACCTCAGCAATTGATCTCGGTCCGACATCGGCCCGACGTCGGCTGGACCTCGGCTGGACGTCGGTACATGCGGGCATATCCGACATCCAGCCGACGTCGTGCCGAGGTTGGACCGACGTCGGGCCGACGTCGACATGCCGATGCCGAGTTGCCGACGTCACCCCGACGTCGGCCGACGTCGGGCCGACGTCGGCATGTTTACTGGGATCTAATCTGATCGGGCTCAATCTAGTTAGTGTAGGCACCGACTGAGATTCCGTCACGAGTGGATAACGATAACGGGCCGACCGCTCACAATAAGGTCCGATTGTAGGACAGCTATTAGCGGCGATAAGATAGGTGACCAGTGCCCTTTCGACGGTCTGGTGCAGGTCATAAACGGACGACAGGCCCGCACTAATCGACACAACACCAGCCTGCACGGTGCCAAGAGTCAAGCACTGTTGTAAATTTTACTGAAGCGTTGATGTGACGGTAATTAGGTGGGTGAAAAATGTATAACTTTATTAACGCACATGAAATATAATTGCTACATTTTTCGACATAGTGCTAAAATCAACATTTTACAAAAGATAAACTCCAATTTTGAACTAGCCTATACCTATTGTGCAGGGATTCGATCCGAAACCACCAGCGACCAAACAGTACTCAGCTTTTCAACTGATCCCTCCCCACCTTATCTGCGCGTTCTACCATGTCTGCCCCCATTTGTCCCATATTTATCATTCCTTTTCATGCACATCCCACCCATCTCCCGTCCGCACTTCAGCTTTACCCCATTTCTGTGTGCAATCCTTTCCACTTGGCTATTTCTGACCTTCATTATTTCTCATTTCCTTTCCATCTCCTTTCTCCCTCCGCACCCGCCAATTCAGAGACTGGATCAGCGCTCTGCATTGATCATTGATCATTGATCATTCTTGACCGCTGGCAATTGACGGCATCCCTGGGCGCTGTCAATCACTAAAAATCGGGCCGGGCCTGTCTGACTCCTTTGGGTGCTCTTCGAATCCAGCAGTGGAGCTCAACCTGCTCCCCCATGGCCGCCAGGTGTCAATAGTTTTATTTGTGCAATGCGTTTCGGCGCATTTAGCGATGACAATAATCCATACATTTTTAAAAGTTTTGTTGGCAGTATAGGTATCTTCTGTTCCATTTTTATAACGTGTTAATGTTTTTTTTCTTTCATTTTCGAAAATTCAATTACATATGCCAGGGGCACACCAGCCCTTCGAACCTGCAGCTGCAGCTGCCAGTTTGCTACAGCGTGACGTCTTGCTACGCCCGGCTTGTTTATTGAACCGCTGCAGTTATTGTTATCCACTGGACCAAGCTGTGGTGAACGATGGCTGTGGTTGACACTGTTTTGGCTGTGGGCGGTGCTGTTCGTAGCGGTGGAATGGTGAACAGTTAGTGGTCAACGATACACGGGAGGTGGACTGCTGAGCGGCTAGCGTTGACCGGTGAATAGTCCACCAAACTGTGAGCGGGGAGTGATGGAAGTCCAACGGACTGTGGGTGGGTGGTGAGCAGTACAATTCCACCGCACTGGGCGATGGACATCATGGACAGGTGGACAGGTGGACAGGTGGACATGGACGGTGGACAGATGGGCGGTCCGCCGGACGGTATGTAGTACGCGGCGCACGGCCCACCGGACGCGTCCTTTCGGACAGTGAGCGGTGGCCGGTGCATGGCTGACCTTTCGTCCTGCGATGTAGCCATTGATCACAGCAGTCCTCGCTCCGACAGTCGCTGGCTAAGGTTCCGGCGCCGCTGCCTTCGACCGCGGACACTGCTGGAGTTCCTCCTGGTGTGTGGCTAAGACGCTTAACCCGCGCGGGGCTGGGGGGGTAAATTTTACCCCCCCTCGCGAATTTTTGCGATATCTCAAAAACTGCGCGCCGCCAAACTGTCAGTACCTTTTCTTACATCAATTTGACACGTTCCCTGAAAATTTGAGCGAAATCCGTCGGAAAATTTTTGAGGAATTGACGTTTTAGTGACGTCATGTTCGCCATTTTCGCCTCAAAAACGGCAAAAGTTCAAACGCCGCTAACATCTTCATTTTTAAAGGAATCAAGACGTAACAAAAAGGTTATACGTAATTTTACTTTGTCTATCAAATGGCTATCTCGGTTTTTTGAAAATTTTGGATTTTGGCCTAATTTTTTTCAAAAAACTGACTTTTTTGGGAAAATCATTATAAAATCCAAAATTTTGAGTCTATCGAAAAAACCGGAGTATATGTCAGAGAAGTGGTCTATGTGCACCTACATACCAAATTTTAGAAGAATCGGTTCAAAAATGTGGGAGTTATTCAAAATTGTATGACGTCACGACACACAATTTTTTTGAAAAATGACTTTTTTGGAAGTTCTAGACCTCGTACGGAAACAAAAATAGCACCATTCGATTCGCCGTGAAAAACTGCATCAGATAGACACCTTTTTAGGCCTTAACAACCAACTTCAAAATTTGACCTCACTTGACCTGACCTTGACCTGACCTCGACCTGAAATTCATCCAGAGGTGGTCCATATCACTTATTGAGTGTGCCTATTGAATTCTATGAGTAAAATGACCCATAAAACATGTGTCGCACATGCCCTTTTCTATATTTTGTTTTTTGGTGACCTGACCTGACCTGACCTGACCTTGACCTTGACCTCTGAATGATATTGTATGCAACGAATATTGTCTTGGTAGCCTAAGAACACGTTTTGGGCGATCAGTCTCAGTCCATGACTCCATTCTTCGGCAACTACGGTGCAAGGCCGATACTGTAGAAACTTGCAATTTGTACCCTTGACCTGACCTTGACCTTGACCTCAAACTTTAAATTAAGTACATGTTTTTAGTAGTTCGTGATGAGAGCTTTCGATTGGCGTTTGAATTTTCCAAATCGGACCATTAGTTCGGGAGATAACAGGGGGGGGTAAAATTTACCCCCCCCCCCCCCAGCCCCGCGCGTTCGGCTGGAGACCCCAGCCCCGCGCGGGTTAACCCTATTCCTGGCGGGGGGGGGCCTCAGGAGCCCCCCCTGAGGTTTTTTGGTTATTTCTCCCAAACGCGTTGAGCTAGGAAGCTCAAATTTTCTGACTTTTCCTAAAAGGCTTCTACGCAACATGTCTGAAAATTTTGAGTTGATCTGACCTCAGGTCAGGTCACCAGAGGCGGTTTGGTGACCCTACCTCAGAAAAGTTTGCAATCACGCCAGAGCTAGAGTTTTTGACCGATCAATTTCTTCTCTTCAGGCTTTAGTTAGGGTACCAGTATGTGCAATTTGTATATCTCGGAATTTTGATATCGGTGACCTAAGGTCAGGTCAGTTTCGCGACCTCCCCATTATGTCAATGGGGGAAAAATCAACTCCCTGTTTTTACCACTAAAACGGGTCGGAATGGCCCCATATACCATACATGACTTCATATACGATCAACCTTCATTACCTTGAGGTCTGTTTTGCTGTTGGGCAGCTGTGAGGTCATGTGACGTCATCAAAGGTCACCAAAGGTTTTTGGCCAATAACTCCGTACAGGAACAAGATACAGACGCGTGGATGGTCTCATTGTGTTCAGCTCGTCAAGACGCATCGAATGATATACATGATGACCTCGAGGTCACGTGACCTGAGGTCAACCTTTGACCTTGACCTTTCGAGGTCAACATATATCATTCGATGCGGATTGACGAGAGGATCACGATGATGCCCTTAGTTTGTTCCTATCTTGACTAATTCGAAAGTTATTCGAGAAAAACTCTCTCCATATCTAGCGCCGCCATTTTGACTTTTTCGACCCCTGTGACGTCATCTTTGACCTGACCTGAAAATGACCTTTGTAAAAATTGTAGATCTTGACCGTGCGTATCCGATGCCGTTTACCGTTTGTCGCTGCGATGTGTAGTTTTTGAGATCTGAAGGGGGGCCGAATCGGCCCCCCCCCCCGCCAGTTTCTTGTCCCGGCGGAGCCCGCCAGGAATAGGGTTAACGGGGAGATGAGGGCACTCTAGGCGGTGTCAGATTGCCGCACTGGTAAATGCTCTTCGATGGGAATTAACGTCGTCCTCAATACATCTGGCGTGGATTCGGCCGTTGTTTCTGTGAGATAACAGTCTGAACCACTCGATTCTATACGGAACTCAATGATTCTTCTGTAGTCCGTTTCCACTCATTTCAGCTATTATTGTTGTAATTAGTTTGTGTAGTTTCTTTTCTTTCAATCTGTTCATCAATTATGATCAGACAGTGTCCATTCGTTCCTCTGTTTACGCTCGTTCTCGACCTTTCCGCGCGTCTCTACGTAGACGCGAGCCGCGGGGTCGACCGTGATGCCCCCCTCCCTGCAAACGATAGATTGGCGGCGCCGGATCTATTCTGGGCGCCACTTATGGCGAACATTTTTTCATCGCGATAGTTGCGTTCGATCGTGAGGGAAATGTTCAATGTTCAGCAGAGTCTGAAAGCCACGGCAGGCCGGACCGCATAAAGTGAGAGCTCATGGGACATAGGAGGAACTTGTGCAGACGAGTAGAAAAATTTATATAACACCAAAAATAGTGATGGAAAAGCGACATGAGACTCCTGCGCTCCATGGAAGTGGAAAGAAGCTTACGACCACACCCATAGACCTGGATCGCAGAGTATAAACAAGTAATCATTGACTAGTATACAGTTTAAATATATACTGAATCTGACATGAAATACGTGCATTGTACAAATAATTCAGCACTTGAAGTATTCATTCATTCTTTTGTCTTCATATCCATCACCAGCTTTTATTCTTAGCCATCCATTTCATTCCATGTTTAGTAATCGAGCATCTCAATGGCCATTTCTTGTTTGCTTCTGCACTTAACCCGGCAGTTGCTGGGGTATTTCGCCACCCACCGTTTGCTGGGGGGGGGGGGCGTTAAACGCCCCCAGCCGATAACTCGAGAACCAATAGGCGCAGCGAAACGCACGAGGCGGCAAACGAAAGAGCGCGACGAGACGCTTCAGATGAGTACTTTAAAGTTGAATTTTGAGGTCACAGGTCGGGTCAAGGTCAGGTCAAACACCTGAAATCGGGCTTTCAGTAGCATGGACTTCAGGGCTTCGCAATGGGCGCCTCTCGTCATAAACGTTGTCAAAACGGTGCACAATCCATCATATAAGGCCTACAAGAGTGTCAGCTCCATGTAGGGGTCAGTCAAACATAGGTCAGGGTCAAGGTCAGGTCAACCGGGTAGGCACATATCCCCGAAAATCAAAACTGATATTCGCAGCCTGTGACACATGTTTTATAGGTAATTTGGGGCGTAGAACACGATGGTGACATTCATTTTATCATATGTGTACGTGTTTGACTCAAAAAGTTCAATTTAAGAAATTCATGTATCATGGTCGTGAAGTAGTCACGAGAAATTGCCAAGATTCAGTTCAAGATTTTGGAAAATGCGGAACGATAATCAATAATCGAAGATAGCCATTTGATTGATCATGGTATTGGCAGTCTAATGGCGTTTACGGCATGTCTGTATGTCTATTCTGTGATTTTATATGATTTTTTGAACATATGCCGTTTTTGGTCGAAAACTCAGAAATCATGACGTCACTAAAACCTCGATATCTCAAAAATTTTCCGACTGATTTTTTTGAAACTTTGTCACAATAAACTTCAATCAATTCCCTACAGGTACCCAAAATTTGGCGCGCCTGCGGCGCGCCGTTTTTATGCTATGGCCCGGCGAAAAAAGTGGGGGCGTTTAACGCCCCCCCCCCCCAGCAACTCGCGGGTTAAAACGGAAGCCGTTGCACATACGAGGAGGAATTGCTGAAGCTACTCTCCTTCGGAAAGATGGATCATCAATTATTCCCGTGAGGCCACTGCTTTTTTACTGGTCGTCTATCATGCAGTTACTCGAGGGCAGCGCTTTTCGAGGAGCGCTGTGGCCCGAAGGTTTGGACTTTGAATTGTGAAAATCGCCCGCCCGCCGCAAAACGCAAACACCGCAAAACGCGCAAAACACACGCCCGAAACGCCAACGCAAAGGTCGCAAAAAATAAACAAACGCCCGCCCTCCACAAACCGCAAATAAAAAAACGCAAAAACGCCGCAAAACAATAAAACCGCCCGCATCGCACGCCCGCTAACCGCCAATCGAAAACGCCTAAAAATCGCCCGCCCGTCGCCAAAAGCAAACACCGCAAAAAAACGAAAAAGCGGCCGCTAACCGCAAACAAATTTAACACCGCAAACGACGCAAAAAAGAAAACCGCCCGCATCGCCCGCCCGCCCGCCCGCCCGCCGCCAAAGACAAACACCGCTAAAAAAAAACACAAAACGCCCGCCCGCCGCAAAACGTAAACACCGCAAAACGTTTAAAACGCACGCCCGAAACGCCAACGCAAACGGCGAAAAAAAATCCCCCGACCGCCGCAAACCACACAAAAAAACGCCGAAACGCCGAAAAAAAATAAAACCGCCCGCACCGCACCGTCGCTTACTGCTAACCGAAAACGACTAAAAGTGGCCCGCAAGCTGCCAAGCGCAAACACCGCAAATAAGCGCCCGGCCGCAGCAAGATAATAATTTATCAACGACTGGCATGCCGCTAAGTTGGCCATTTTCACAAATCAAAAAGATACCTGCAAAAATCTCCTAGATGAAAGCGCCCGATTAAAAAACGGATGGCACGTGCGTGTTCCTCGCCCCCAACTTCCTTCAGGTCAATCGTCATTTGGGTCACCTAACGCATTGACGACCGGCTGGGTGGAATGAACATTGCGCCAAGAAACGTAAGTATATTGTCAAAAAGAATCCCCAGAATGGTGGATCCCAAAAGTTTGAAACTACCACTTTCACCCAATGGACGACACCTTAAACAGTTGCCGACCGGATGAAATCGATTGTTTGGTCACCCACGCCATAGTATGCATCATGGGTACGCCGAAATGACCAAAAGTCCAAATTTCCGGTGTGCAGGGTCATTTTCAACGGCACGTGGCACGTGGTTCTGGACTTTTCCGGCCACTTTGCGACATACCCATGGGTAGTGCACCGAATGGTGGTTGATCCGCATGGAAGAAAATGGGGGGTCGTTTGGATCGTTTTCGAGCAATCTGCCGTGGCACGCATTTTTTCATTTTTCCCATTGGCTTAACACGGGAATTTTCAAAGTCACGTGGCACGTGCACCAGATTGTCCGCGGAGGGGAGACCCATACCAGAACGTAGATCACCTGGCCCACTAGAAATCCTGAAAAAATCAGAATTTTTGGAACAGCCGTTTTCTAGAGCATCAAGTTGTACTGATCTCAGGCAGCTTTTGCCAAATTGTCAGGGAACTCAGATTTGTTTTTCAATAGAAAAACACAATTCTAAAGAATAGTGTTTTAACTATTGACAACAAACCTGCGGTTATTTACACCAAGACCGCATATATCGTAGTCCCTCGCCAGAAAACTCCAACGACATTATTGAACCACCTTTGTTGCGGCTGAAGTGAACTACCAAGATGAAATAAGCATAGAGGAAACGCTAAAAAACTGCTTATGAAATGTTTTACTCATTGTTCTGTAACTCTAGGCGGTGACTGGTGAGTTCAAATCTTGTTTTGAACTATTTAATTTCAATTGTTTGGAACGGAAAGGTTGCTTTGGCTAACGCATTTTGGCATTCGGATGAGTGCATTGTATAACTTCGTGCTTACATTTCACGACCTGCAGAGTTATTCCCGAGCGCGACCTGCTGAGAGGGTGGGTGGAAATAGGGGATGGACTATTCCTTGTTATCTCTGAAGTCACTGTATTAGTTTTTAAAAACTTAGGTGTGACCGAAGTGAACATTATGCTTGTGTATTGGATCCGTATGTTTATTTCGTCAGAATGATCTGTAGAAACGCCTACCTCGCTTTCGTTCGTCACCGGTCTTGCGTTGTTTGTTTATTGGGGTCTGAGGGCGCGCCGACTACAAGGTCGTTTTGTACCCATCACCGGTCTCGCGAGTGAGTGCTTTCAGAAACGTAACAGTCAACTGCTCTGTCCTTCGCCCTGCGCAGGTCGAAACCGCTGGGTGATGTGTAATGAAACAAAGCAAAATGGTTCATAAATCGACCCACCCGGAAGAGTGTCATTTATGATTTAACACATTAAGTGGTTTTCCTAAGCTCTGGGTACTGCAACGTCAGGCTCTGCTGTTCCTTCTCTCCGTGCGTGCGTCATAAACGTCATTAGTTAGCTTCCTGTTTTATTTTTATCATTTTCCTGGCCAGATCACTATAGTCATACCACGCAAAACAATACGCTTTGTGGGTTCGAGCATAATGAAATAACAATGGGTGACCACATATGACTACCGTCCTTTAGCAATGGCTATCGACCGGGCCCGAAGAACAGGACAACATAAAAAGTAATGGCGTTCCATTGAACGAAGCCATACAAATGGTAGGAGCCATCGGGCATGCTCCAACAATGTTATTTTTTAGTGAGGGATGATTAAACGGGAAGGTTCAGCGGTGAGAAAACAAACCATTCCTGCAGTCAGCCCTGCAGGAAAACGGCATTGAGAGAGGGCGTATCATTGAATTCGTGGTCAATATGATAACCAATTCAATACTCATAATTCGTATTGAATGATGATATTCAATACACGAATTTATAATAGTATCAAATCCTCAACTGCACAATTTTCAAAAGCTGTAGTCACCAAGTACCTATGTGTGACGTTGCTTATGCAGTAAATGAAAACACTTATGCAGTAAAGTATGAGTATATGACTTGAGTTGGTACTAGATATTTCAGAGTCGCAGAAGATATCTAGATCCGCCGTCACGCGTCGGTCAAAGAATAAGTAAATCAACAGGCATACGTGGAAAATTGTAACTTGTAAGGAATTGTGTGGGTGTTTGGGCATCACAAATCCGCCGGCCCAGCGCGGATAACCTTGACCTCCGCCGTCTGCTGCGGCCCAAAGCCAAGCCGGCGCACTGATGGGGGGGGGGGGATTTGTATTGCCTGAATACCCGCAACTCGCCACAATTCTCCGTCTATGACTGCAGTAATGTAAGCGACCACGAATCAGTCACCAAGTTATAGGATAGCATGCATCTTCGCGCACATGTGTGATCGAATCTGCAGGGTATGTAGGTATTTCTATAGTTGGAAGAGCTGAGACTTATTATCGGTGCCAGGAGTTTCACTACCAGAGACAGAACCAATAATGCGCAGTCACTCGCCAAGGTCGTGACTCGTGACGGTTGAGCAGGATGGAGCCAGTTGAGCTTCAAACGGCTTCCGGCCGTGTGCGCCGCTGTGGTATTCCTAGCCCCGTAAGTGTAGGGTTATGACGATGACGTCATAGAAAGGCAGGTACTGATTGGCTGCGTCTCAAAACAACCTATTTGAAGTTCTTAGGTAGGTAAGAACCTGACGAAAG